>NC_090651.1:171346207-171646207 GCF_040937935.1 Hyperolius riggenbachi
GTCACAGCATGAATAATGATGTGCAAATTAACACTGTACTGGTTTGGAGCTTGTGGTATGAGGCTCTTCTGCCCCTGGAGCTAGCTCCTGAAATGCTCCATTTTTTTCTTCCTGAATGGCAGCAACAGATGCTCATCCAGACATTCACATTATTATTTAGTATTTATATAGCGCCGACATCTTCCGCAGCGCTGTACAGAGTATATATAGTCTTGTAACTAACTGTCCCTCAAAGGAGCTCACAATCTAGTCCCTACCATAGTCATATGTCTATGTATGTATTATGTAGTGCATGTATATTAATCTAGGGCCAATGGGGAGGGGGGAGGAAGCCAATTAACTTATCTGTATGTTTTTGGGATGTGGGAGGAAACCGAAATGTCCGAGGGAAACCCACGCAAGGACAGGGAGAACATACAAACTCCTTGCAGATGTTAATCTGGCTGGGAATCAAACCCAGCGATACAAGGCGGAAGCACTACACACTACGCCACCGTGCTGCCCACATCTGTATACAACCTTAAAGAGAATCGGAGATGAAAAAACACAAACAATTGATACTCACCCGCAGCTTCCTTCAGCCCCATAAACACGTGAGAGTCCCACGCCATTATCCCGCAGTCTGCCGATCAGCCCTGGTAACAGGCTCAGTCGCGTCAGTCCGGGTCTACTGTGCATGCACGGACCTCCCATGCAGTAGACCCAGACTGGACGCGACTAAGCAAGTTACCAGAGCTGATCGCGGCTGAACGGCAGACTGCGGGATAATGGCGTGGGACTCGCACGTGTTTATGGGGCTGGAGGAATAATTAAGTAATAATTCTTTGTGTTTTTTCATCTTTTCATTCTTATCCTAATAGATTAGGTGAAAAATGTAGATACTTACTTCAGGAAAGGATCTTTTAGAAGCTTCTCCCGTCACTTTCTGTCCTTTTCTAGCACAGTGTCCCCCTCAAGTTCCACGGAGCTCGCCTGGGGTGTGCAGGTGGCTCATGCCTGGGTAGGCTCGGGCTAGATGGAGAAAGCAGGGCCCACTCTGCTCAATACTAGTACGCAGGTGCAAGCTGTCTTCACCTGCGCAGTCCAGGCAAGTGCTGCCAAGCTCTTGTCAGTGGGCTTGCAGGGGTCTCAGCTACAATGGGGAAAGTCTGGAGGATCCAGAGGCTGGTAATGGGTGCAGCAGGGGTGCAGAGCTGGGAACTCAGGTGCACAGAGATCCCAATACCAGAGCCCTGAGAGATAAGAGGAATCCAGCAGGAGGAGGGGAGCCACTGGTAATGGGTGCAGCAGGGGTGCAGAGCTGGGAACTCGGGTGCACATAGATCTCACCACTAGATCCCCTGAGAGATAAAATAATCCAGCAGGGAGAGGAGCCTCTGGTAATGGGTGCAGCAGGTGTGCAGAGCTGGGAACTCAGGTGCACAGAGATCCCACCACCAGAGCCCTGAGAGATAGAGGAATCCAGCAGGAGGAGGGGAGCCACTGGTAATGGGTGCAGCAGGGGTGCAGAGCTGGGAACTCGGGTGCACATAGATCTCACCACTAGAGACCCTGAGAGATAAAATAATCCAGCAGGGAGAGGAGCCTCTGGTAATGGGTGCAGCAGGTGTGCAGAGCTGGGAACTCAGGTGCACAGAGATCCCACCACCAGAGCCCTGAGAGATAGAGGAATCCAGCAGGAGGAGGGGAGCCACTGGTAATGGGGGCAGCAGGGGTGCAGAGCTGGGAACTCGGGCGCACAGAGGTCTCACCACTAGAGACCCTGAGAGATAAAATAATCGGGGGGGGGGGGGGGGTGCCTCTGGTAATGGGTGCAGCAGATGGGCAGAGCTGGGATGATCCTCATACACACTAAGTGAGGTTTGGCACTTCAGTGTAAAAAAGACTGAACAGGTTTTTTCTAAAAAAAAAAAAAAAAAAAAAAATCATAAATATATGTTTCACTGTTAATGCTTCACTCTTTATAAAACTGACCAAATGTCCACTAAAAAAATATGACAAGCATGCATATGCTTCACTGATATTACTTCACTCTTGCTAATTTCAGGAAAAAAGTTTTTTTTGCCAAAAAACAACCATTTTAGATACACAATCGCCCCCTCTCGTTATCAGTTCACATACACACTAAGGCTCCCTGCACACTGCAAATCCGCTTTCCGATTCCATTTCAGATTCCGATTTTCAATTCCGATTTTCCCTGAATACATTCAACAGAATAAACGGATCAAAAAACGCAGCATGCAGTACAGATTAAAATTCGGAATCGGATGTAAAAACTGATTAAAAATCGGAATCACATGCAGTGTGCAGGGAGCCTAAGAGAGGTTTGGCGCTTCACAGTGTAAAAAGGACTGAACAAGTTTTTCCCCCAAAAAAACATGAATATATACATGCTTCACTGTTAATGCTTCACTCTATATAAAACTAAACAAATGTCCACTAAAAACATATAACAGTCCTTTTTACACTGTGAAGCGCCAAACCTATCTCAGTGTGTATGTGAACTGATAACTAAAGGGGGCATTTGTGTATCTAAAAGGGTTGCTTTCCGGCAAAAAACGATTTTCCTGAAATTAGTAATTGAAGTAATATCAGTGAAGCATATGCGTGCCGGTCATATTTTTTTAGTGGACATTTGGTCAGTTTTATAAAGAGTGAAGCATTGACAGTGAAGCATATATTTATGATTTTTTGGGGGGAAAAACCTGTTCAGTCTTTTTTATACTGTGAAGTGCCAAACCTCTCTTAGTGTGTATGAGAGCTGGGATGATCCCCCAACCTGAATCACGAGTGATTCAAATGAGGCTTAATTAGTCTATGCGCTATGTACTGGTAGGAGAGGGGGGGCTTGCAGGGGGTGGTGAAATAAGAGGGGATTCCTTCTGTCAAGCTACCTACAGAGGACGACAAGGGTGGCTTGATGATGTAAGAGGGGATTCCCCCTGCGTGACACCTACGAGGAGGAGAAGGAGGGTTGGGGGTGTTTGACATAGGAGCAGATTCCCTCTGCAGCGTGACCCCCCCTACCTCTGCCGGACAGGATACGAAAGGGGAGAGCTGCATGACTACAGGACATGATATGGGATCTGGCACAAAATGAATGGGAAAAGCTGCAGGACTACAGGATGACAACACAAGATCTCACACTGCAGGAGGCATAGTTAGAGAAAAAATAATACTTTATCAAGGCGTGTGCCAGTACAGTGCAGGGCAGCAGCAGAAGCCACAGCTGTCAGTTTCCTGTAACAGGGCGACTGATGATGACCTCATGACACTGGGATGTAAATCTCATTCTGTGGGCGTGAATGGGCATGTCTAACTCCAACTGTAACACCGCCCACAGAATCAGATACTGCACCTCCCATGGAGTGAGAGCTGCAAAATGGAGGGAGAGAGCTCTAAGATGGAGCCTGCCATTCTCTTTTATTCATAGTTATATTGCACAAATATATCTACTTTTATATTGCCCTTCGCAAGTGTTTTGTGCCTAATCATTAATTTCAAAGGGATAAGGAGGCTCAATTTAGTGACTTTTTTTCAGTTCAGTTCCTCTTTAAACACGACCATTTCAAATGGTGTTATAACTTACCATCACCTCTACAGGCTTACCAGCATGAATGCAGATCCAGAATAGTATAAGATTTCACTGCAACAGTATCATTGTTAAATCACCCACTCAATGTCCCAAGTTAATGTATTAAATGCAACTCCAACATGTTACAAAATAGAAATTAGGTCAAAATACTTAGTGCTGACTTGAATCAAGGTCCTATTTTATCCTCATACACATGTAAGAGGCATGTTGCCTTGCAGGGATCAAGTCTCGATCCCTTGGGTGTCATTCAGGGCCAAGTCTGTACAGACTAGGCCCAGAAGGCTAGGGTCGCCTTCTGTTTCTATACGGGGGTTAGGAGGAACAACGGTGCGGCGCTTGAGATACATGGTGGGAGGGGTGAGAACAATGCTCTCTGCCACCACTTGGTTGAGTCAAGCTGCCGGGCTGATCACTGGCCGAGACGACGGGGGGTGTCGTGGGCTGGTGTACACATACTACATTCTTTGGAGAGGTGGTCATTATCAGCCTGCTTGACCAAGTTTCATCTAGCATATGTAGGCTTAAAGTAATTTTACTGCCTCCATGCAGTATGAAGGCTAACAGATTTTGAATGCTAGATTGAGTAGGTTGGACCATTCCTCTCCCATCCAGGGAGAGCTTTTGTAAATAAAGAGAATACTGAGAATCCAAAAGTGGTGTACTATTTCAAAACTTGTCAGATCTGATAGATTTTTACTACCTACTATAAGCAACATCAGCATTACAAAAAAAAGTAATTTATAGTACGTTTCACTCTGGGGCAATTGGATAGTGTACTAGATAAACACACCACCTTAGACACAGGAGACCAGGGATTGAATCCTGGCTGAAGCCAGCCTCCTATTCAGTAAGAAGTCCTTGGTCAAGACTCCCTTACACTCCAGGGTGGCCTACTGAGTGCACCCATAGTGGCTGCAGCTCTCAAGTGCTTTAAAGGGAACCAGAGAGGAACGGGGGGTGAAAAAAGAAACAGATTTTATACATACCGGGGGCTTCTTCCAGCCCCATAAGTCTGAATCGCTCCCACGCCGCCATCCTCAGCTTCCTGGATCCGCCGGTACCGGACCCGTCACTTCCGGCGGACGCGGCCAATTGTCCGCATCACAGGGGCTCCCTCCATACATGTACGCATGCGGCTGCGCAGTTAACAGCCACATGCGTATCTGTATGGGGAGAGCACCCTGTGATGCGGAGAATTGGCCGCGTCCGCCGGCCGACTTGCCGACTCGCGGCAATGACGGGACCCGGTGGCGGCTGATGCAGGCAGCGGAGGAGTGCGACGTGGGAGCGATCCGTGCGTATGGGGCTGGAGGAAGCCCCAGGTATGTATATTGCATCCTCTCTGGTTCCCTTTAAGTCAGACAGAAGAAAAGCACTATACAAATGTTAACATTATTAACTTAAATGTATGTACAGGCATGTATTTACATTTTTTTTTACAATGTTAATCCTGTAAACATTTACCATTATGTCTTCTTAGTTGACTCTTTAACACACGCAAAACACTACATGAATTTGTACATACGCAATCATTGGAGTACATAACACAGCTCTAGAGCTTAAAGTGGATCCGAGACCAAATATTGATGCCTTTAGAATTCAGTCCCTGACATATACTTTATAGGCATTCATCCCCCAAAAATATTTTATTAAATACCTAATTGTCACCAAAATGAATGTATCCCCTCCCCCAACATCTCTGAACGCCGCGGCGTTCAGTCCCATCCTGCATTACCTCATGGGAACTCAGCCAGGAGAGGAGGAAGCTTCTGCAGGAGGAGGAGGCGTAACCAGCCAGCCCTGCAATATGCTAATCTGCAGCTCAGACTCTGTAATGAGCGAAGCAAGCAACAGTTCCCTGTCACAGCTCTGTATACTTCACACACAGGAGCTTTCTGTGTGTAAAGTATACAACGCTGTGACAGGGCACTGCTCACTTGCCTCGCACATTACTTGGGGTCTCTGCGCTGATCGGCAGAGTTAGATGTGGACGGGCAATAAATCCATCGAGCAGGGACTGCAGGAATAAAGCCAGCAAAAGAGCTAGATGCAGGCTGGCTATAGCAGACTCCGGATACTTCACGGAGTTCATGACCTCTCCAGCCCTCAGACCATGCTATAAATCATGTCCCTGCAGAAGAAGGAGGGAAGCAGCCAGTCATCTATGCAGAGCAAATGTAACCTCTTAGTTGCTGGATAGCTGCTGCAATGTCTCTTATTCATTTCTCCATCATAGTTTCCTTCTCTTTCCCACTTCTGTTCTATTTGCCTCTTTTTTTCTTATTCCTTCTTCCCTGTCTTGATCTCTTTTCCACTGTGGGGAGAGGGGAGGAGAGGGGCGTGGAGTTTGCACAGGCTGAGGCGTGGAGATGCAGATCAGTTTAGCCTGTGTGTAATGACAAGACAACATGGCCGCTCTTATTGTATCACAGGAATAAATAATCATATACACAATATAAGCTGTTCGCAGATAGCTATGTTGTGTAAACTATCTAAACTTTAGATAAGATACATAGACAAGTTAGTTGCTATAGTTAGTTTTTCATCTCAGATCCGCTTTAAAGGGACTCCGAGCACCTCTCATGGGCATGCCTTTAAGCCAGACGACTTCCAACAAAGTCGTGCTATGACCCCTCTGGAGGAGCCTCTTGCAATGGCCATGCGTGTCACTTCCTCTTCCTGCTTCATTCAGTGATGCACTTCTCTAACAGCGAAGACAGAATTGGCCCAGAAGTTATAACATAGCCAGATGGCAGCCGCAATTTTTAAATTGAAATCGAACGAAAACTATTTGCTGTTGAACGATTCAGGCATCAAATGAAAGAGGAGAGCATGGGCTACAGAAAGGTATGCATCTTTAAGTACTTTGCAGTACTGGTCGGAGTCTTAAAGGCATACCCATGAGAGGTGCTCGGAGTCCCTTTAACTAATATGGAGAGAAAAGGCAAGCAGCACACTTCAAGCACACAGATCTGTTCAAATTTCTAAAACCAAATAACCCACCGGTATGTTTTTGAGATGCAAGAGAATATTTGTGGTATGTGTTTCTGAATATTTCTCTAACATTATATCACTCACCCCTTTCTTTAACTGCTTGTTGTTCCAGGACCTACATTCTACGTCCTATTTAGTGCTGCTGTAGATTTTAGGATGTAGAATCTACGTCTCGCATTTAAATCCACCACTTGCAGCCGCGAGTGCACGGGATTGTGCACGCCCCCACACTCCCCGTGCACTGTCCTGTAAATGATTGTTGCTAGCTAATAGCAGCAATCATTCAATAAAGTTAGGGGGGGAAAAGTTTTAAAGGTTAAAAAAAAAATTAAATTGACATGGTCCCAATAAAATAAGTGTTTTTTTAAATCCCTAGTTAGTTTTTAACCCTAGCCTAGCCTATTAACTTATTATTAACCCCTGCAATACCTGTACCTGTTTATAAACTTTTAATGACTGCCACCTGTAGCGATCGAAAGGGTGAAAGTTCGGGGCCCCAATGCTCGACAGATGTATCTCTCTGCCATTGTCTAGCGATGCATCTGTACAGCACTATGGCCCCCGAACTGTCACCCCAGCGAATACATCCGATTGCCACAGATGCGCAAGCTGGGGATAACAGTTCACCATATGCTTAGCTAGTAATAAAATATATCATAAGGGGTATAATTTTAACAGGGAAGAGCCAAATAATTCATTTTTATGTGTTTTATAACTGGGGGACGTGAAAATTATGAAGGGTGAAAAATGAAAAAAATTGATATTTTTGGGAGAAAAATATTAAAGCCTAGATTGTACTTAAATAAACGAGATATAAATCACTAAGATGGCATCAGTAATTAAAAAGTTACTTGTTATGTGTATCAAAATAGCAGCTAAAGTGTCAAAAATGTCAGGAACCTTAAAGGAGTCAACAGGGGATATATCATAAAATAAGTGGTACTTACCGGGGGCTTCCTCCAGCTCCAAGCTCCCAGGACGCCCCTCGCCGCAGCTCTGCACGCAGCCGTTCGCCGCAGGTCCGGCCCGGTCCCCAGCGATGACTTCAGAGTGACTTCCAGGTCACTCTGTACTGCGCCTGCGCGAGCGGCGCTGTCAATCACCGCCACGTGGGCCGGAGCGGACTGTGCAGTACTACTGCGCCTGCCAGGTCCGCTTCGGCCCACGTGTCGGTGATTGACAGCGCCGCTCGCGCAGGCGCAGTACAGAGCGACCTCTCGACCTGGAGGTCTCTCTGACGTCATCGCCGGGGACCGGGACGGACCTGCGGTGAACGGCTGCGGGCAGAGCTGCGGCGAGGGACGTCCTTGGAGCTGGAGGAAGCCCCCGGGAAGTACCACTTATTTTACGATATATCCCCTGATGACTCCTTTAAGGGGTAAAAACGTGGAATGCGAATCAGTTAATGATGAGCTCCCACATTTGCAGCCACCTTTAATCTTTCTTGCACATTCTAATTTTAGGATACGCTAAACAGTAATGAACTTTAATTCTGTTTAACCACTCTGCGACTTCCTAACGCAGGATGGCAGCCGCAGAGTGGCTTCCTCTTTTCTCCATTACTTACTGGCGCTTGATCTTGCAATGCGTGAGATTTGACAAAAAGCTCGCTCTAGCGCGAGCTTCCGTAAATAAACAGAGCGGGGCTCCACGATCAGCCGCTGCTGGCAGACTTTTAAGGGGAAAAAAAGACGTTTTTCTTTTGTACAGCGCTGCGATCTAGCGCAGCAATGTACTGGGTACAGCTCTGTCACTGAGCTGTCCCCTCAAGTGGCTCACAAACTGATCCCTCTCGTAGGCTGATGCCTATGAGAGGTGATCGCTATGATTTGATCGTGGGGGGGGGGGGGGAATAATAAAAAAAAGACATTTTTAATTAAAAAAAACCCAAAATAATAAAATTAATTAAAAAAATCACAGCAGCAATCAGATGCCATCAACAGAAAGCCTGTGGTCCTCAAGAGCAATAAAGTGAACCTTGACCGAGTGGGGGGAAAAAGTTTCACTTACCTGGAGCTTCCACAAGCCCCTGGAGATGTCCTGTGCCCTCGCCCTCCTGTAACAATGCTCCGGTCCCCCGCCACCTCTAAGTTTTGTTTTCGTGGACGGTGCACCTGCACGGCCCTGGCTGCGTGCATCGCTTGATCAAGCTTCCGTCTCTGTGGCCATCTTGCGCCTGCACAGTACGCCCGCGCATGCACAGGATGGCCAAGGAGACGAGAGCGCGATCGAGGGACGCGCGCAGTCCAGCGTCTGGCTAGTCACCAAAAGTTACATTTAGCAGCGGCAGGGGACCGGAGCATCGTTTTAGGAGGGCGAGGGCAAAGGACGTCTCCTGGGGGCTGGTGGAAGCCCCAGGTTTGTGAAACTTTTTCTCCCTCACTTGGTTCACTTTAACCACATACAGTGGCTTGCAAAAGTATTCGGCCCCCTTGAAGTTTTCCACATTTTGTCATATTACTGCCACAAACATGAATCAATTTTATTGGAATTCCACATGAAAGACCAATACAAAGTGGTGTACACGTGAGAAGTGGAACGAAAATCATACATGATTCCAAACATTTTTAAAAAATAAATAACTGCAAAGTGAGGTGTGCATAATTATTCAGCCCCCTTTGGTCTGAGTGCAAATAGTTGCCCATAGACATTGCCTGATGAGTGCTAATGGCTAAATAGAGTGCCCCTGTGTGTAATCTAATGTCAGTACAAATACAGCTGCTCGGTGACGGCCTCAGAGGTTGCCTAAGAGAATATTGGGAGCAACAACACCATGAAGTCCAAAGAACACACCAGACAGGTCAGGGATAAAGTTATTGAGAAATTTAAAGCAGGCTTAGGCTACAAAAAGATTTCTAAAGCCTTGAACATCCCACGGAGCACTGTTCAAGCGATCATTCAGAAATGGAAGGAGTATGGCAAAACTGTAAACCTACCAAGACAAGGCCGTCCACCTAAACTCACAGGCCGAACAAGGAGAGTGCTGATCAAAAATGCAGTCAAGAGGCCCATGGTGACTCTGGACGAGCCGCAGAGATCTACAGCTCAGGTGGGGGAATCCAAAGCCATTGTTAACAGAAAAGCATAAGAAGTCTCGTTTGTAGTTTGCCACAAGCTATGAGGGGGACACAGCAAACATGTGGAAGAAGGTGCTCTAGTCAGATGAAATCAAAATTGAACTTTTTGGCCAAAATGCTATGTGTGGCGGAAAACTAACACTGCGTATCACTCTGAACACACCATCCCCACTGTCAAATATTGTGGTGACTGCATCATGCTCTGGGGGTGCTTCTCTTCAGCAGGGACAGGGAAGCTGGTCAGAGTTGTTGTGAAGATGGATGAAGCCAAATACAGGGCAATCTTGGAAGAAAACCAATTGGAGTCTGCAAAAGACTTGAGACTGGGGCAGAGGTTCACCTTCCAGCAGGACAACGACCCTAAACATAAAGCCAAGGCAACAATGGAATGGTTTAAAACAAAACATATCCATGTGTTAGAATGGCCCAGTCAAAGTCCAGATCTAAATCCAATCGAGAATCTGTGGCAAGATCTGAAAACTGCACAAACGCTGTCCATCTAATCTGACTGAGCTGGAGCTGTTTTACAAAGAAGAATGGGCCAGGATTTCAGTCTCTAGATGTGCAAAGCTGGTAGAAACATACCCTAAAAGACTGGCAGCTGTAATTGCAGCAAAAGGTGGTTCTACACAGTATTGACTCAGGGGGCTGAATAATTATGCACACCCCACTTTGCAGTTATTTATTTAAAAAAAAATGTTTGGAATCATGTATGATTTTCGTTCCACTTCTCACCTATACACCATTTTGGCGTCAATTCACCAGAGGTTACCAACCTATTTATCTCTTGGGAGGTAATTTACCTCGTGTGATATCTCCAAATAGCAATTCTCCAGAAGTATAGGGGAAAATATCGACAGAGAGAAGTGCAAGAGATAAATGTGAGATAAGTATGAGATAAATAAGTGATAGTTAGTAGTTAGTTTTTCTCCAAATCACAATTCACCAGGGAAGAAAGGGGGTGTGGCCATTCGTTATTTTTTCATCTCTTTATCCCCTGAATGAACCTGGAGATATCGTGGTTTTCACACAGCAGCTGCTGCTGTGGAAGATGGAGCCTTTTTAGCTTACTCTGTTAGGCCTGGTGCACACCAAAAACTGCTAGCAGATCCGCAAAATGCTAGCAGATTTTAAAACGCTTTTTCTTATTTTTCTGTAGCGTTTCAGCTAGCATTTTGCGGTTTTGTGAAGCGTTTTTGGTGTAGTAGATTTCATGTATTGTTTCAGTAAAGCTGTTACTGAACAGCTACTGTAACAAAAACCTGCCTGGCAAACCGCTCTGAAGTGCCGTTTTTCAGAGCGGTTTGCGTTTTTCCTATACTTAACATTGAGGCAGAAACGCCTCCGCAATCCAAAATCTGCAGCAGCCCGGGAGTATGCGTTTCTGCAAAACACCTCCCGCTCTGGTGTGCACCAGCCCATTGAAATACATTACCCAAGCGTATCCACAGCCGCAAGCGGATCGCAAAACGCAGCCGAACCGCTCTGGTGTGCACTAGGCCTTAGAGCTTGCTTCTATTATGAGGAGACGAAGGCGCAGGAGGAGGGTCTGTTTAATCGCCCCTCGTATTTTTCGTGAGAGAACAGTTCTTGATAATTTTACTGAGACAAAGGTGGTGAAGAAGTTCAGACTCACTCATGATATGATTTATGATATGATCCTGCAGTAAAAGGCGGGAATACTCTGGTCACGTAGTGGTAAAACTCCGCCTCCTACCCACAATGCTTTACTTTCAAGCTTACAGAGAGGAAAAGTATCCCATGTAAATCATTAATACTGATTACCTAACTCTCTGCTTTCTCACACTTTCCTCATGCATATCTCTCCATTATCCCCTGCTATCGAACATTTTTCTCTCTGTCCTCTCACACTGGTGAATTGACTCCAGAGTGTTAAAATACCTCATGAGATAAACTACCTACCTTTTTTCTCTTAGTAAATCCTCTCCGGTGAATTGACGCCTTTGTATTGGTCTGTCACGTGGAATTCCAATAAAATTGATTCATGTTTGTGGCAGTAATATGACAAAATGTGGGAAACTTCAAGGGGGCCGAATACTTTTGCAAGCCACTGTAACGACCAGCTAACGCCGATAGGTGGCGGCTGGTCGTTTGTGGATTTCCATGGAAACGTTCCATGTCAGTTCACGGAGGGTGTCTCCCTCAGCAGGACATCCCCCTAGTGGGGAAAAAAGGGGGGGGAAGTCTGATCACCATGCCTCATTCTTGATCTGTGCTGCGGGCTGGAGAGCCCACACAGCACAGATCTGTTAAAGCAGCCCCGCTCCTTAAGTGGTTAAAAGGCATCAAGATCATTTGGAAGGGCCTGAGGAAGTACATACAGTCAGGTCCATAAATATTGGAACATCAACACATTTCTAACATTTTTTGCTCTATACACAACCACAATGGATTTGAAATAAATGAACATGATGTGCTTTAACCACCCTGGCGTTCTGATTAAATCGCCAGGGTGGCTGCGGGAGGGTTTTTTTTAAATAAAAAAAAAAATATTTCATGCAGCCAACTGAAAGTTGGCTGCATGAAAGCCCACTAGAGGGCGCTCCGGAGGCGATCTTCCGATCGCCTCCGGCGCCCAGAATAAACAAGGAAGGCCGCAATGAGCGGCCTTCCTTGTTTTGCTTATATCGTCGCCATAGCGACGAGCGGAGTGACGTCATCGACGTCAGCCGACGTCCTGACGTCAGCCGCCTCCGATCCAGCCCTTAGCGCTGGCCGGAACTTTTTGTTCCGGCTGCGCAGGGCTCAGGCGGCTAGGGGGGCCCTCTTTCGCCGCTGCTCGCGGCGAATCGCCGCAGAGCGGCGGCGATCAGGCAGCACACGCGGCTTGCAAAGTGCCGGCTGCGTGTGCTGCTTTTTATTTCATTGAAATCGGCCCAGCAGGGCCTGAGCGGCAGCCGCTGGCGGTGTTGGACGAGCTGAGCTCGTCCAGACCGCTCAGCTGGTTAACTGCAGACTGTCAGCTGTAATTTGAAGGTATTTACAAATCAGGTGAACAGAGTAGGAATTACAACAGTTTGCATATGTGCTTCCCCCTTGTTAAGGGACCAAAAGTAATGGGACAGAATAATATTCATTAATCAAACTTTCAATTTTTTATACTTGATTGCAGATCCTGAAGTCTGGAACGGATAGACAGTATTTCACTTGCTGAAGACAAAACTGAAGGGAAAATGCCCCAAAAACAAGCAGGAAGACAGTTGCAGTAGTGGCCTCTCAGAGCGTCACCTGGGATGAAACCCAGTGTCTGGTGATGTCTATCCATTCCAGACTTCAGGATCTGCAATCAACTATTAAAAAGTGAAAGTCTGATTTATGATTATTATTCTGTCCCATTACTTTTAGTCCCTTAACAAGTGGGAGGCACATATGCAAACTGTTGTAATTCTTATATCTTTTACCTGATATGGATGTAAATACCCTCAAATTAAAGCGGACAGTCTGCAGCTAAAGCACATCATGTTTGTTTAATTTCAAATCCATTGTGGTTGTGCATAGAGCCAAAAATGTTAGAATTGTGTCGATGTCCTAGTATTTATGGACCTGACTGTACCTTGCAATTTACTAAAAGTGCCCCTGACTTTCTTCTATTTTTATCTTAAAGGGAACCTAAACTGAGAGGGATATGGATGTTTCCTTTTAAACAATACCAGTTGCCTGGCAGTATTGGCTGAATCACACACCTGAACACACCTCTTCCTGCCAGCCAACGTCTCCACCCCCTGTGGTGCCTCAGCAACTACACAACACAGGAGGCCAGACACAATCTATTGACCTGTCCCCAGATGTGCATGCTCTAACAATATGCCAATCAGATGTAAATGGACTCTTTAAAAAACAAAACACCAGGAAAGCAATGGGACCAGACGCTGTGTCTGCGAAATGCTTGAATCTCTGTGCCGACCAATTAGCGCCTGTATTTACAGACATATTCAAAGCATCTCTAGAACTCTCAATTGTTCCTGCCTGTTTTAAAAGCGCAACTATTGTACCAATTCAAAAAAAAAACAAAACCTACATGTTTAAATGATTACAGGCCTGTTGCCGTGACATCACTGGTCATGAAAGCATTTGAAAAACTGATAATGACTTATCTGAAATCCATCACAGATCCCCTGCTGGACTCTTTGCAATTTGCCTACAGGCCTAACAGATCCGCAGACGATGCCGTGAACATGTGTATGCATTATGTACTACAGCATTTAGATATCCCAGGAACCTACACCAGGATTTTATTTATAGATTTCAGCTCTGCATTTAATACCATAATTCCATCACTGCTGCACAGCAAGCTCTCCCAGCTACACATACCTGAATCCCTCTGCAAATGGATAACCGACTTCTTAACCGACAGAAGACAGCGTGTTAGACTTGGTAAACTCACATCAAGCTCTCTGACAGTCAGTACTGGTGCACCCCAGGGCTGTGTGCTTTCCCCACTGCTGTACTCACTTTACACCAATGCCTGCATCTCCACAGATCCATCTGTTAAGGTTCTGAAGTTTGCAGACGACACAACAGTTGTTGGTCTCATTCAAAACGGGGATGAGTCTGCATACAGGCATGTGGTGGGACAGATTTCCTCCTGGTGCAGCAGCAACAACTTGGAACTAAATGCTCTCAAAACCATGGAGATGATAATAGACTTTAGGAGATCTCCCCCCCAGCACCTCCCCTTAACCATAAATGGATCCACAATAACCCAAGTAGAGTCATTCAAGTTTCTTGGGTCCACGATCTCAAACGACTTAAAATGGGACAACAACACCGCCACTATTGTCAAGAAAGCACAACAGAGAATGTACCATCTGCGGCAGCTGAAAAAGTTTGGCCTACCTCAAAATCTAATGGTGCAGTTCTACACTGCAATCATCGAATCCACCATAACATCATCCATGACTGTATGGTTCAGCTCCTGCTCAGCATTAGAAAAGGGGAGGCTGCAGCGCATCATCCGATCAGCGGAAAGGATAATTGGCTGTAGCTTACCTTCCCTGCAGGATCTTTACACTAGCAGGTGCAGAAAGAGAGCATCCAAAATTGCCTCTGACCCCTCTCACCCAGCTCACTCCATCTTCCAGCGCATGCCTTCAGGAGTAAGATTCCGGTCAATCGCTACCAAAACCTCTAGACACAGGAACAGTTTTTTTCCTCAAGCAGTAGCCATACTTAATGCTGAACCACGTTAGAGCTGCTAGGACTGAAAGTAATCAGCACAGAACTAAACATGAACAATTCTCACATTGCTTACTGCCACTATACTTATAATGTCCTTAACTTGTAATATTCACACTGTCTGTCCTTGTATTGTTTTTGTTTGTGTTTGTTAAGCAACTGCCAAGACAAATTCCTTGTAGGTGCAAACTTACTTGGCGAAAATAAATTGATTCTGATTCTGAAACAAGCATGCAGCTAATCCAGTCTGACTTCAGTCAGAGCACCTGATCTGCTTGGTTGTTGATGGGATGTGACTAAAAGTATTATGCTTGGCATACACGGTAAGTTTCTTGCTTATCAATCGAGCCGCTGATGGCTCGATTGATAATATCCGACAGGTCCGATGACCCACCGGATAGATTCCCCGTTCAATCCCCACGGGTGGACAATAGCGGGGAATCGAGCGGAAGATAAGTAGCGCCCGCGGGGACGAGCGTGGATCGATACAGGCGCCAGCGGGGACGAGCGGGGATGCGCCGGGATCGAGCCAGCGGCTCGATCCAGCGCATAATTGCATCCATGTATGCCCAGCATTAGAGACACAGGATCAGCAGGAGAGCCAGGCAACTGGTATTATTTTAAAAGGAAAAATCCATATCCTTCTCAGTTTAGGTTCCCTTTAAAGGACTTACGGGGCCAAAATCTGCCCCCAAAACGTAAAAAAAAGTTAACTACCTGCATGACTTTGTAAGGCACGGAGGACGCCGTCCGCGCCCTCCGTGCCGTTCCGCCTGGTCCCCTCTGCTCAATAGCCCCCCGAAAGGCTGCGACCCCACGGTCCGGGTCGGTATCTGCAGCATGCATAAAGATGGCCGCCGGAGCTGGCCACGGCTGTGCAGTCCGCATAGCCGCTACTGCAGCTGCGCAGCTCTAGAGCCAACCCTCCGATCCACGCTGCCTGTTACGTGGATCAGGGGATTGGCCCTAGAGCTGTGCAGCCGCAGTAGCGGCTATGCGGACTGCGCAGCCGTGGCCAGCTCCGGCGGTCATCTTTATGCAGGCTGCAGATACCGACCCGGACCGTGGGGTCGCAGCCTTTCGGGGGGCATTTGAGCAGAGGGGACCAGGCGGAACGGCACGGAGGGCGCGGACTACGTCCTCCGTGCCTTACAAACTCATGCAGGTAGTTAACTTTTTTTACGTTTTGGGGGCAGATTTTGGCCTCGTAAGTCCTTTAAGGGGGAATTTCAGCCTAAACAAACATACTGTCATTTGGTTACATTAGTTATGTTAATTAGAATAGATAGGTAATATAATCTTTTACCCATCCTGTTTTAAAAGAACAGGCAAAGGTTTGTGATTCATGGGGGCTGCCATCTTTGTCATGGGGGCAGCCATCTTTTTGGTTGAAAGGAGGTGACAGCGTGCATGAGACACAGTTCCAACTGTCCTGTGTCCTGATAACCCCTCCCAGCTGCACGCACTAGGCTTCAAATGTCAAATTCAAACTGTAAAAAAAAAAATTGCACCAAAACAGCAGAACGAGAACAAAAACATCAGAAATCCCATCATACTTTGCACAGCATAAGGGGAAAACTGCCCGGGCAGTTTTCTTCTGTGTGTAACGTTTGCGGGATCGTTTTCGTGGTCAGCGCACGAGATGCGCACTGACACAGCGAAAACCTTCCACAAGCGTATAATTAGGTGAACCCAGGCTAGGTGCAATGCACCAGCAGAGGGCAATGCCCACCGGCAGATGGCGCTGTGGAGTGCAGACGAGTACAATCGCTGCACGGCCACAGATGCCAGATGGGGATTGTACAGATCAAGACAATGCGGGGCTGAACAGCCCATAAAGAGAAAGAGCACAGGGACAGGACCAATGTGTGTTCACCAATCTAGTCGCGACCCTGCGACGGTGAACACACATCAGCAGAAACAAAAGTAGGAACACGATCGCGAGAAAGGCGATCGCCAGAAGTGACACAAGACAGACTAGAACAGAACACAAGAGGAGCAAAGGCACAGCAAATAATTCAATGAGAATGATAAAGAAAATAACAAACGCTAACTAAACGCGAACACCGCACTCATTCGCAACAGCGAACGCGTTTATGTGCGGTCTCCGCGTGTTAAGCACAACAGAGACAAGCACGCCTAACTAACCACCGACAGACAAACACGAAACAGAACGTGAACGCTTGCTTAAAGCGGAATATAACCCTGCATTTCAACTTTGCTCTAAAACATTATTTACAGTATATTATATGCAACCAGCATTTTTTTTTTACTAGACCAGCATTGGAAGGGTTACACAGGGCTTTAAAGTCCCTGGAGATTTTTGCAGACGCATCCGAACTTCAGTTAGATACTTTTTGTTTACAAATAAGTACCTAAGTGTTTATTGTGACTCATCTCTCTCACTGAGAAGGAGCTTGGAGGACAGCCAAAGAGTGTGTAACTGTTTATCAATAGATACATCTAACTAAATAGAATGTAACTATCTAAACGTCTGCACGGAACTTAAAACCTCTGTGTTTAACCCTTCCAATGCTGGTCTACTAAAAAAAAAATGCTTTTTGCATATAATATGCTGTAAATAATGTTTTAGAGCAAAGTTGAAATGCAGGGTTATATTCCGCTTTAACGGTTACCTCACCGAGCCTGCGGCAAGCGCCTGTATCAGACAAGACAGACAAACGAGAAACAAGAACTAGGCAGAAAGGATCCACCGCTCTTCCGCCAGAGCAAGTGTGATCCAAGCAGGAACACAGATCAGAAAGATCCACAGCCGCTAGCGGCTAGTGCGATCTAAACTCAGGAACAAGAAAACAGATCAGAAGGATCCACAGCGCTAGCGCTAGAGGCTAGTGCGATCCAGGAAGACAGAACAGAAGGATCCACAGCACTAGCGCAAGGCGAGTGCGATCCAGGCAAGACATCAGATGAGATAGCTGGTAGCAACCACTGCTCCAGCTATACTCCAAGAACAAAGATCAGAAGGATCCACAGCCGCTACCGCTAGAGGCTTGTGCGATCCAAACACGACAAATAGATGAGGTAGCCGGTAGCAACCGCTGCTCCAGCTTACACTACAAGAACAAAGATCAGAACGATTTCCTGTCGACCACCGCGGGGACAGGACAATCGCAACAGACAAACAAAACAGATATGCAATCCTAACTGCACTAGGGAACCTGCCTAGTGCAGTCCCAAGAATTACTCTAAGATAACTTTAACAAGAAGTAGCATGGCTGACACTCTAGGAGTGTTTAATACAAACCCTGAAGGAATGACCAGCAAAGGACTCTGGGAAGCATAGCTCTTTATACTGCCAGTCATCAAAGGAGGCAGGTAGGGGATTTGCATAAGGAATGTATGCAAATTCCTCAGCAGCAGAACAGACCAGAAACTTGCAATGGAAAGACAGGTCTCTCTTCCAGAGACCTGCAGCCCACAGACTAGAGGAATGGTCAAACAGCTGTCTGCCAGTGCAGCCAGCTGAGTGGATCATCACACTGTGCAGCTAAAATGAGGCTTGTATAAGAGAAACAACATTCCAATGCCGTGAAACTGTTAAAGAAACACCAGGCCTTTTCAGTGGTGCTGAGTCGATTTTTAGTCTGGAGGTTCACTTTAAGTAAAGTCAAAAGTACGATGAAATAATGCTTGCCAAAATTTTTTGCCTGGAGTTAAAGGATTTCTACAAAAAATTGCAAGCTTGCTTTAAAATAGAAGTCCTGGCAAGCTAGCTACCCATAATACTCTAGATTAGGCTTTCTCAATCAGGGTTCCTTGAGACCTTTGCAGGAGTTCCCTGACATTTTCCCCTCCTGTGACAGTGGTGAGCTGAGAAATTTCAAAAGTATATCTTCGCCTCGTTGTTCTTTTTACTCATTGTATCCACACCCTGAATGGTTGGGGTGGGGGAAGTATAATGGTGCACACTTTAAATAGGGGGCACTGTAAAAAGAAGCACTGAATAGGGGGTCAGAATAATAACACATAAGAAGAGAATAGGTAGACAGTATAATGAGGGGTACTATAATAGGAGGTAGTAGAATAAAGAGTACTGTTACAGTGGCTTGCAATAGTATTCATCCCCCTTGAAGTTTTCCACATTTTGCCATGTTACTGATACAAACATGAATTCATTTTTTTCTAATTCCACGTGACAGACCAATACAAAGTGATGTACACGTGAGAAGTGGAATGAAATTCATACATAATTCCAAAAATGTTTTACAAATAAATCACTGCAAAGTGTGGTGTGCGTAATTATTCAGCCCCCTTTGGTCTGAGTGCAGTCAGTTGCCCATAGACATTGCCTGATGAGTGCTAATGACTAAATAGAGTGCACCTGTGTGTAATCTAATGTCAGTACAAATACAGCTGCTCTGTGACGGCCTCAGAGGCGGTCGAAGAGAATATTGGGAGCAACAACACCATGAAGTCCAAAGAACACACCAGACAGGTCAGGGATAAAGTTATTCAGAAATGTAATGCAGGCTTAGGCTACAAAAAGATTTCCAAAGCCTTGAACAACCCACAGAGCACTGTTCAAGCGATCATTCAGAAAATGGAAGGAGTATGGCACAACTGTAAATCTAACAAGACAAGGCCGTCCACCTAAACTCACAGGCCGAACAAGAAGAGTGCTGATCAGAAATGCAGTCAAGAGGCCCATCCTGGACGAGCTGCAGAGATCTACAGCTCAGGTGGTGGAATCTGTCCATAGGACAACTATTAGTTGTGCACTGCATAAAGTTGGCCTTTATGGAAGAGTGACAAGAAAAAAGCCATTGTTAACAGAAAAGCATAAGAAGTCCCGTTTGCAGTTTGCCACAAGCCATGTGGGGGACACAGCAAACATGTGGAAGAAGGTGCTCTGGTCAGATGAGACCAAAATGGAACTTTTTGGCCAAAATGCAAAACGCTATGTGTGGCGGAAAACTAACACTGTACATCACTCTGTACACACCATCCCCACTGTCAAAAGCTCTTGGAGTCTGCAAAAGACTTGTGACTGGGGCGGAGATTCACCTTCCAACAGGACAACAACCCTAAACATAAAGCCAGGGCTACAATGGAATAGTTTAAAACAAAACATATCCACGTGTTAGAATGGCCCAGTCAAAGTCCAGATCTAAATCCAATCGAGAATCTGTGGCAAGATCTGAAAACTGCTGTTCACAAACGCTCTCCATCTAATCTGACTGAGCTGGATCTGCTTTGCAAAGAAGAATGGGCAAGGATTTTAGTCTCTAGATGTGCAAAACTGGTAGAGACATACCCTAAAAGACTGGCAGCTTTAATTGCAGCAAAAGGTGGTTCTACAAAGTATTGACTCAGGGGGCTGAATAATTACGCACACCCCACTTTGCAGTTATTTTTATTTTTTTTAAATGTTTGGAATCATGTATGATTTTCGTTCCACTTCTCACATGTACACCACTTTGTATTGGTCTTTCATGTGGAATTCCAATAAAATTGATTCATGTCTGTGACAGTAATATGACAAAATGTGGAAAACGTCAAGGGGGACGAATACTTTTGCAAACCACTGTATTTGGTAACTCTATAATTATGGGAGATATAATAGGAAACGCTAACATGTCCTACTATAATAATACGGGACACCGTGAGAAAGAAACATGGAATGGGTGATAAGCAATAAGGCTGTTAAATTAAACAGCCACATTGACTTTTAAAGCTGTTAAGTTAAACAGCCACATTGGCCTCAATTCACTAAGCAGTTTAGACTAGTCTACAGATGGTTTTTAGTCTACTGATGGTTTGGTGTAATGTTTTAGACCTGTTTTTAGTCCTGGTATAACATTCAGTAATTACATAATTCACAAAGGCAAACAAGGAGTAACCACGCCCACTTTTTCTGACAGAGATTAGACCAGCTGATTTCTCTGGGTAAAGTAATTCTGTGTGGTATTTTAGATGTGAGGATGGAACTTTTTGAATAAATTATGCAGGGGTTTTATTTTATGCAGAGGAGAGCTCATCAAAGGAGAAGGATGTCAGTCATAGCTACTTGTTTGTGAATTGCATCTTTTGATCATTTCCCCTGCTTTACCCACCTAATTACCGAATGGTTTAGACCAGGTCTAAAAACAGGTCTAAAACATTTGGTAATAGTGAATTCCCCTTTGAAGCAACTGACCAAATCATCAGTAGACTAAAATCCATCAGTAGACTAGTCTAAACTGCTTAGTGAATTGAGGCCTTTGAGTTTTAAAGATCATGCCTCCTGGAAAATAAATCCCCACTCTCCCCACTAATGCAGGAGAGATCCAAAAAATATGTGAAGGGTTTCTCCAGGGTAAAGAGGTTGACAAAGGCTGCTATAGATTATATTAAAAACAAAAGTTTGCTTTCCTAAAACAGAAAGAATTTGCGATAATTCAGGTTGGAGTGAGCTTGAGATGTCTCCCAGTGCATCACTGCTGAATATATGCAAATTAACCATTGTACCCTTAGAAGCTAAACACACCTCCAGAACCGCTGGAATGCAATGATGTGTCAGCTTGTTAATTTGTGCAGAGCCATAATAATCCAACATGCATACAGACTGTTTCAGATTGTTTAGTCCTCATCAGTGCATGGCATGGATTAATTTGGCTCTATGGAGTAGAGCTTGTAAATCCGAGAGGTACAGACTAACCAGCAAGCTCATGGTGACCCAGAACTCATTGGAGTGTGTAAGGGACTACAATGGTCCTAAAAGCCCATTGTAGTCCCTTACACACTCCAATGAGTTCTGGGTCACCATAGATTACATTAGTGGTGTAGACTTTGAAAGTACTAAATAATGCATTTTTGCCAATATTTGACTTGTTATTACCATAATCCTAATGATTCCTTCTTGGTTTTCTAGCTTTCTTCTTTAGAGGTCTTTGTAATCGGTGCTATTGCCAAAGCTATTGCCACAACTGTCACGTATCCTTTACAGACAGTGCAGTCTATACTACGGGTAAGTGTACATTATCTTCAAAAAAAATAGCCATCCCAGTGATCCTTTTCAACATACCTTGTATGTTGTCTGTATACCATTTACCTAAAGTTTTAATGTGTAACTACTCAAGAATGTGATCAAAATAAACACTAGAGATGTCGCGAACACCAAATTTTCGGAATTTGCTGCAAATGTTCGCGAACTGCCATAGACTTCAATGGGCAGGCGAATTATAAAACCTACAGGGATTGTTTCTGGCCACAAAGTTGATGGAAAAGTTGTTTTAAGGGGGCCTAACACCTGGACTGTGGCATGCCAGAGGGAAATCCATGGCAAAAGTCCCACCAAAAATTATGTAGTTTATACAGAGTCGTGTTTTAATCTCTAAAGGGCAAACATTGCATTACATTCCTAAATTTGTGGAATAAAGTGCTTTAAAATGTCCGGCGTGTGTACACTTCTATCAGGTAGTGTAAGGTTTTTTATATATATATATATTTACAGTGGTGTAAAAAACTATTTGCCCCCTTCCTGATTTCTTATTCTTTTGCATGTTTGTCACAGTTAAATGTTTCTGCTCATCAAAAACCATTAACTATTAGTCAAAGATAACATAATTGAACACAAAATGCAGTTTTAAATGATGGTTTTTATTATTTATTGAGGAAAAAAAACTCAAAACCTACATGGCCCTGTGTGAAAAAGTGATTGCCCCCCTTGTTAAAAAATAACTTAACTGTGGTTTATCACACCTGAGTTCAATTTCTGTAGTCATCCCCAGGCCTGATTACTGCCACACCTGTTTCAATCAAGAAATCACTTAAATAGGAGCTATCTGACACAGAGAAGTAGACCAAAAGCACCTCAAAAGATAGACATCATGCCAAGAGCCAAAGAAATTCAGGAACAAATGAGAACAAAAGTACTGTAATTGAGATCTATCAGTCTGGTAAAGGTTATAAAGCCATTTCTAAAGCTTTGGGACTCCAGCGAACCACAGTGAGAGCCATTATCCACAAATGGCAAAAACATGGAACAGTGATGAACCTTCCCAGGAGTGGCTGGCCGACCAAAATTACCCCAAGAGCGCAGAGAAAACTCATCCGAGAGGCCGCAAAAGACCCCAGGACAACATCTAAAGAACTGCAGGCCTCACTTGCCTCAATTAAGGTCAGTGTTCACAACTCCACCATAAGAAAGAGACTGGGCAAAAACGGCCTGCATGGCAGATATCCAAGGCGCAAACCACTTTTAAGCAAAAAGAACATTAAGGCTTGTCTCTCAATGATTGCCAAGACTTGTGGGAAAATACCTTGTGGACCGCCGAGACAAAAGTTTAACTTTTTGGAAGGTGCGTGTCCTGTTAAATCTGTTGTAGAAGTAACACATCATTTCAGCAAAAGAACATCATACCAACAGTAAAATATGGTGGTCGTAGTGTGATGGTCTGGGGTTGTTTTGCTGCTTCAGGACCTGGAAGGCTTGCTGTGATAGATGGAACCATGAATTCTACTGTCTACCAAAAAATCCTGAAGGAGAATGTCCGGCTATCTGTTCGTCAACTCAAGCTGAAGCGATCTTGGGTGCTGCAGCAGGACAATGACCCAAAAGACACCAGCAAATCCACCTCTGAATGGCTGAAGAAAAACAAAATGAAGACTTTGGAGTGGCCTAGTCAAAGCCCTGACCTGAATCCTATTGAGATGCTGTGGCATGACCTTAAAAAGGCAGTTCATGCTAGAAAACCCTCAAATAAAGCTGAATTACAACAATTCTGCAAAGATGAGTGGGCCAAAATTCCTCCAGAGCGCTGTAAAAGACTTGTTGCAAGTTATCACAAACGCTTGATTGCAGTTATTGCTGCTAAAGGTGGCCCAACCAGTTATTAGGTTCAGGGGGCAATTTCTTTTTCACACAGGGCCATGTAGGTTTTGAGTTTTTTTTTCTCACTAAATAATGAAAACCATCATTTAAAACTGCATTTTGTGTTCAATTATGTTATCTTTAACTAATGGTTAACGGTTTTTGATGAGCAGAAACATTTAAGCGTGACAAACATGCAAAAGAATAAGAAATCAGGAAGGGGGCAAATAGTTTTTCACACCACTGTATATATAATTTATTGAAGTAATAAGAATATTCCAGCTTTCATATCAATTCCAATACAACATATCATCATATTCTCTTCTTCAATTTTTCGAAATTACAAAAATACAAAATAAACAAAACCCATTAAGAAAACCCACTCCCTACTCTCCCCAAACTTAAAATCTACAACTCGTAAAGAATTCAACATTATTAGAATCCCCTCCACCAATTACCATCCAAAGTACGACATACAAAACTTTTCATTTCTAGTTACAGGAAGCTCCTTCCCCCTACATCTCCACCATATCTCTATAGTATCTTGAAATTCACTCCCATCATTTTCCCCATTTAACATTAAATGTCTCCAATCTATCCTGCTGCAAAGCAATCTGATTCTCCATATTCTTCACCATATTAACCCTCTCAACCCATTCTTTAAGGGTTGGAGAGCCCTGGCATCTCCACTCAACTGGGATTAAACTTTTAGCCCCAATCAGGAACTGAGGAACAAAAGAGCTCATATTTACCAATAGACATAAATGTTCCATGCAGCAATACCTTTACTGGGTCCCAATCTCCACAATCTTCCCATAATTTCTTAATACAATCCAACACACCCTTCCAAAAACCCGATATATTACTGGACACTCCCACACTAAATGCATTAAAGACCCCTTTGCTCTACACCCCCTCCAACATCTATCACTCACCCCCTGGAACATTGTAGCCAGCCTATCCGGTGTTCTATACCATCTAGTCAATAATGTAAAGTTAATTTCCTTTATTCTAGAGCTAACTGATGTAGCATGCGTCAAAATACATATTTTCCTTTTCAACTCGTCATCTAAAGAGATGCCAGCATCCTCCTTCCATCTACTCAAATACTTAGGACTTTGTACTTCCCAATGTTAACCTTACTGTACCTGTTGGATTAAAATTTTCACTGAAGCAGCAGATTGGTGCCGGACCTACTTTTCTTCTAAAATCCTGGACTTAGGAAATTCTCCCTCCCTCAATTTATTCAACTCTTTATATAAAAATGATATCCCATGCGTGGGAGGAGCCTCCTTCACAAATAATTCCTCAAATTCTGATAATTCAATACAAATGGAAAGATTTCTCCCCTTCTCCGCCAAAAAATGTTTTGAGTATCTCTCCAAAAATCTAATGGAAATTGACCATATTCCTCACGCAACCGGGTTAAAGTTTTAATTTCTCCAATATTCACAACATCTCTTAAGATTACACCTCCCCTTTCATCCCACGATCCAAAAAAACCCTTTCTTTCCCTGGCAGAAAAAAGGAGAATCCCCCCAAAGGAGTCAACAAGGAAATTCCTTCAGACTAACCTCCCTCTTTATTAATTACATCACAAACCTTAAATACATTTTTAACCCACGAGGGTGTCCATCTTGGTAGATCTCTAAATCCTCCTGGGAGCCAAAAAACTTTTGCCAAATCTAATCCAACCAATTCCTTTTCAATATCTACCCACCTCTTAACTCCACCCCATACGTCCAATTGAAAAGTCTTACTATTACACATGCTCTATAATAAAGCTTCAGATCCGGAAGCCCTAACCCCCCTTTTTCTTTAGGATGGACCAAAATCTCATACGCTAATCTTTAGGGCTCTTTAGGGCTTCTTCTGCCAAACAAACCTAATAAGGATTAATTTAACCACTTGAGGACCACAGTCTTTCTACCCCTTAAGGACCAGAGCCTTTTTTTCCATTCAGACCACTGCAGATTTAACGGTTTATTGCTCGGTCATACAACCTACTATCTAAATGAATTTTCCCTCCTTTTCTTGTCACTAATACAGCTTTCTTTTTGTGCTATTTGATTGCTGCTGCGATTTTTAGTTTTTAATATATTTATCAAAAAACACATGAATTTTATCAAAAAAAATGATTTTTTTAACTTTCTGTGATAAAATTTGTCAAATAAAGTAAAATTTCTGTATACATTTTTGTCCAAATTTATTGTGCTACATGTCTTTGATAAAAAAACAAAACATTCAGTGTATATTTATCGGTTTGGGTAAAAGTTATAGCATTTAAAACTATGGTGCAAAAAGTGAATTTTCCCATTTTGAAGCATCTCCGACTTTTGTGAGCACCTGTCATGTTTCATGAGGTGCTAAAATTCCAGGATAGTATAAATACCCCCCAAATGACCCCATTTTGGAAGAAGACATCCCAAAGTATTCACTGAGAGGCATGGTGAGTTCATAGAAGATTTTATTTTTTGTCACAAGTTAGCGGAAAATGACACTTTGAGAAAAAAAAAAAAGGTTTCCATTTCTGCTAACTTGTGACAAAAAAAAAAAATGAAATCTGCCACGGACTCACCATGCCCCTCTCTGAATACCTTGAAGTGTCTACTTTCCAAAATGGGGTCATTTGTGGGGTGTGTTTACTGTCCTGGCATTTTGGGGGGTGCTAAATTGTAAGCACCCCTGTAAAGCCTAAAGGTGCTCATTGGACTTTGGGCCCCTTAGCGCAGTTAGGCTGCAAAAAAGTGCCACACGTGTGGTATTGCCGTACTCAGGAGAAGTAGTATAATGTGTTTATGGGTGTATTTTTACACATACCCATGCTGGGTGGGGGAAATATCTCTGTAAATGACAATGTTTTGATTTTTTTTTACACACAATTGTTCATTTACAGAGAGATTTCTCCCACCCAGCATGGGTATGTGTAAAAATACACCCCAAAACACATTATACTACTTCTCCTGAGTACAGCGATACCACATGTGGGACACTTTTTTGCACCCTAACTGCGCTAAGGGGCCCAAAGTCCAATGAGTACCTTTAGGATTTCACAGGTCGTTTTGAGACATTTGGTTTCAAGACTACGCCTCACGGTTTAGGGCCCCTAAAATGCCAGGGCAGTTTAGGAACCCAACAAGTGACCCCATTTTAGAAAGACAACACCACAAGGTATTCTGTTAGGAGTATGGTGAGTTCATAGAAGATTTTTTTTTTTTGTCACAAGTTAGCGGAAATTGACACTTTGTGAAAAAAAAAAACAATAAAAATCAATTTCCGCTAACTTGTGACAAAAAATAAAATCTTCTATGAACTCACCATACTCCTAATGGAATACCTTGGGGTGTCTTCTTTCTAAAATTGGTTCACTTGTGGGGTTCCTATACTGCCGTACTCAGGAGAAGTAGTATAATGTGTTTTGTGGTGTATTTTTACATATACCCATGCTGGTTGAGAGAAATATCTCTGTAAATGACAATTTTTTGATTTTTGAGTATGGCGATACCACATGTGTGGCACTTTTTTGCACCCTAACTGCGCTAAGGGGCCCAACGTCCTATGAGTACCTTTAGGATTTCACGGGTCATTTTGAGGCTTTTGGTTTCTAGACTACTCCTCACGGTTTAGGGCCCCTAAAATGCCAGGGCAGTATAGGAACCCCACAAGTGACCTTATTTTAGAAAGAAAACACCCCAAGGTATTCCATTAGTAGTATGGTGAGTTCATAAAATATTTTATTTTTTATCACAAGTTAGCGGAAATTGATTTTTATTTTCACAAAGTGTCATTTTCCACTAACTTGTGACAAAAAAATAAAAACTTCTATGAACTCACCATACTACTAACGGAATACCTTGGGGTGTCTTCTTTCTAAAATGGGGTCACTTGTGGGGTTCCTACACTGCCCTGGCATTTTAGGAGCCCTAAACCGTGAGGAGTAGTCTGGAAAGCAAATGCCTCAAAATGACCTGTGAATAGGACGTTGGGCCCCTTAGCGCACCCAGACTGCAAAAAAGTGTCACACATGTGGTATCGCCGTACTCAAGAGAAGTAGTATAATGTGTTTTGGGGTGTATTTTTACACATACCCATGCTAGGTGGGAGAAATATCTCTGTAAATAGACAATTGTGTGTAAAAAAATTGTCATTTACAGAGATATTTCTCCCACCCAGCATGGGTATGTGTAAAAATACACCCCAAAACACATTATACTACTTCTCCTGAGTACGGCGATACCACATGTGTGACACTTTTTTGCAGCCTAGGTGCGCTAAGGGGCCCAACGTCCTATTCACAGGTCATTTTGAGGCATTTGGTTTCTAGACTACTCACGGTTTAGGGCCCCTAAAATGCCAGGGCAGTATAGGAACCCCAAAAGTGACCCCATTTTAGAAAGAAGACACCCCAAGGTATTCCGTTAGGTGTATGGTGAGTTCATAGAAGATTTTATTTTTTGTCACAAGTTAGTGGAAAATGACACTTGGTGAAAAAAACAATAAAAATCAATTTCCGCTAACTTTTGACAAAAAATAAAATCTTCTATGAACTCGTCATACACCTAACGGAATACCTTGGGGTGTCTTTTTTTCTAAAATGGGGTCACTTGTAGGATTCCTATACTGCTCTGGCATTTTGGGGGCCCAAAACCGTGAGGAGTAGTCTGGAAACCAAATGCCTCAAAATGACTGTTCAGGGGTATAAGCATCTGCAAATTTTGATGACAGGTGGTCTATGAGGGGGCGAATTTTGTGGAACCGGTCATAAGCAGGGTGGCCTCTTAGTTGACAGGTTGTATTGGGCCTGATCTGATGGATAGGAGTGCTAGGGGGGTGACAGGAGGTGATTGATGGGTGTCTCAGGGGGTGATTAGAGGGAAAAATAGATGCAATCAATGCACTGGGGAGGTGATCGGAAGGGGGTCTGAGGGGGATCTGAGGGTTTGGCCGAGTGATCAGGAGCCCACACGGGGAAAATTAGGGCCTGATCTGATGGGTAGGTGTGCTAGGGGGTGACAGGTGGTGACAGGAGGTGATTGATGGGTGTCTCAAGGTGTGATTAGAGGGGGGGAATAGATGCAAGCAATGCACTGGCGAGGTGATCAGGACTGGGGTCTGAGGGCGTTCTGAGGGTGTGTGTGGGGGCAGATAGGGGTCTGATCTGATGGGTGGCAGTGACAGGGGGTGATTGACAGGTGATCAGTGGGTTATTACAGGGAAGAACAGATGTAAATAATGCACTGGCGAATTGATAAGGGGGGGTCTAAGGGCAATCTGAGCGTGTGGGCGGTTGATTGGGTGCCAGCAAGGGGCAGATTAGGGTCTAATCTGATGGGTAACAGTGACAGGTGGTGATAGGGTGTGATTGATAGGTGATTGATGGGTAATTAGTGGGTGTTTAGAGGAGAGAACAGATGTAAACAATGCACTTGGGAGGTGATCTGACGACGGGTCTGCAGGCGATCTGATGGTGTGGGTGGGTGATCAGATTGCCCGCAAGGGGCAGGTTAGGGGCTGATTGATGGGTGGCAGTGACAGGGGGTGATTGATGGGTGATTGACAGGTGATCAGTGGGTTATTACAGGGGGGATAGATGCATACAGTACACAGGGGGGGTCTGGGGGGGGGGGTCTGGGGAGAATCTGAGGGGTGGGGGGGGTGATCAGGAGCCCCCAGGGGGCAGTTTAGGGCATAAAAAAAAATAGCGTTGACAGATAGTGACAGGGAGTGATTGATGGGTGATTAGGGGGGTGATTGGGTGCAAACAGTGGTCTGGGGGTGGGCAGGGGGGGGGTCTGAGGGGTGCTGTGGGCGATCAGGGGGCAAGGGGGGGCAGATCAGTGTGTTTGGGTGCAGAGTAGGTTGGCTGCAGCCTGCCCTGGTGGTCCCTCGGACACTGGGACCACGAGGGCAGGAGGCAGCCTGTATAACACGCTTTGTATACATTACAAAGCGTATTCTACGCTTTGCATGTGGCGATCGTGGGGTTAACAACCCGCTGGCGCTTCTGGACTGCCGGCGGGTTGTTGTCGCGGGTGGGCGGAGCCAGTTGCCAGGGGAAGCGTGCGTCACCAGTGACGCGATCGCTCCCCGCACATGCCGAAAGGACGCAACGCTGATGGGTGTATCGCGGTCCTTTCCGTGTCCACTTTGCCGCCGCCCATCGGCTGTGGGCGGTCGGCAAGTGGTTAAGGGATCTGAAAAAAGCTCTATCACAAGTTTGAAAGATGCGGTGTGGCACTTCCCACTGTATTGATCAGTAAGCTGATGGTAACACAGGTAAATAGCCTTCCATTCTCCTGCAAAGTCCACAGTTTGTAACAAAAATAGCCACTCAGACGTGTGCTCCATGTATACTCATGTAGAAAACAAATGGCATCATTCACAAAAGAGACAGCAAAAAAAACCGTGGCTATTCACATTTCAAGTGCAAACTTCCAGATATGACACAAGTCAATCAAACAAAACGTGAAGTAACTGCTGGGCTTAGCTTACATGTCCCTGGCATCAAGCAGGATGAGCGGTGCGGAGGTGGGTGTCAGGTACTGGGTGGAGGAGCGACTGCCGTTTCGCGTCTAAATGACGATTGGTCACGCTGCGTACCACTGACTGACCAAGGAAATAAAGACCCCCATTACCACCGCCTTATGGGCCGCCCATACTATGCCCCTGTCCATACCAACCAGCTCATTATCCTCAAAATACTCCACCAATTTTTTTTTTTTTATCTTATCTTTAACTTCTATATCATCTAGAAGATTGCAATTGAGTCTCCAATGCCATTCACGCCTATTTCTAACCATCAAATCCAAATCTAACCACACAGGGGCATGATCTGAAATAGTTATATCCCTGGGGACTTCCGATTCCGGCGCCCGGATGGTAGCAGGCTGAGCGAAGAGCTCCGTGAGCCGATCCCTCCCCGCTAGGCAACAACACAGCCAAAGCACCCCCTGACCCGGCAATATAGAGGGGAGAGAAGACCGGAGCACCTTGCTGCAAAAATCGCCACCTATGGACCGGTATCTACTGTGCTGGGTCCCACGGAAAGGGCAGCAGACAGACACAGAGCGCGCCAAGATGGCCGAAGCTGCTTCCTCTGAACATGCTGCACAGACCCAGCCCGATCTGGAGGAGGACAGCTCGCAGCCGGCGGCAGATTGGGAGACAGAGGAGGTATTCCCCTCACAACAGACAGGTGAAGTGTAAAAACTGGCAATAAACTATAAGCTTTTAGCCATGGAGGTAGCCAGACAGTTAGCCCCAGAGCTACAGGCCACTCTGCAGGCCACTTTGGATAAGTCTATCTAGGCCATCAATAGTAATATTCAAGCCCACGCTCAGAGACTGACACACGCAGAGCACAGGATCCAGTCCCTTGAGGATGATATGGCAAAGGGAGGCCCGGGCTACTCTAAACTCCTGGAAGAGAACAAATCAATTAAAGATAAGCTACAAGACCTGGAAAACTTTCAGGTGGTGGGGGTCCTTGAAAGCATCGCAGCCACAGCACTTCGTGATTTATGTATGTCTGCCATTCCTAAAATGCTGGGCTTTAAAAGGGCCCTTAAAGTTGAGCGAGCCCACCGTGTCGGCCCACCCCGCCCCGATCAGAACTAAAAACCCCCCAGGTTGGTATTGGCCCCAAACTTAGACTTTGCTGAGAAAACTGATTTGTTATGGGCCTTCAGAGACTTGGGCCATCCGATTGAATACCAGGGGACAAAGATTCGTCTGTTCAATGATTACTTTGTGGAGGTCTCCAAAAAGCGCCAATCAATTAAATCTGCGTGTGAAATGTGTATAACCATGAAGTAGAAATTCGCCTTGCAATACTCTGCCGTCATGAGAATCACAAATGACAAAAATATTGATCACACCTTCACTTCAGCAACTAAAGCGTTATCTTTCTTACGCTCCAATTCTGATAGCAATGATGGCTAGACTTTTAGTCTTGTATTTTCCCCAGTGTCAAAAATCTTTCAGTAGGGGGTGCTGTTGAATAAGTGTAGACTTGTGCAGCTTACTACTTTGATTATATATTTAGCAGAACAGGCTTTGTTTATCACTTAATATACTCATTCCAATGTTCTGGATTATGGGAGTAGATGTTCATATTCTGTACTAGTTGTCCATATGATTAGCCTGAATTAAGCGGGGGAGGGGGCTCGACTTTGGAGATGGGAGGAGGTCATCCGGGAAAAAAGTGGAGTCACATTATGATGTGCTGGTTTAGGTTCATGGTTATTGGTTTACTGCTCTGGTTTAAGGGGGGTAGGCTGAGGGGGGGGGGGGGAGTTCTTCTTGTCATTCCTGTACGCAATCTATAACTTTTATGAAATTTTGTGGCTGTTCTTTGATCCTCATCACCGCTCTCAATGGCCATTCGAGTAACGTCATGGAACGTTAAGGGACTATGATCCCCGGGTAAGCGGTGTGATATTCAGGGGGACTGGGACTCACAACCAGCACGCAGGAGACGGTCAGTTCAAAGCACGGTTCATTTATTGAATAAATCGATGTACAGAGGTGCCAGTAGGATAAAAGATACTAAAAGGCTTAAAACATCTAGGTGGTGGTGGTGGACCGACCAACCCAAAATAGACACGATGCTGTCAGTTAAAGTCAGTCAGTTAAAGTCAACGACAATTTATTCACATACTCCAATATTGGAGTATGTGAATAAATTGTCGTTGACTTTAACTGACAGCATCGTGTCTATTTTGGGTTGGTCGGTCCACCACCACCACCTAGATGTTTTAAGCCTTTTAGTATCTTTTATCCTACTGGCGCCTCTGTACATCGATTTATCCAGTGAACCACCCTTGGTGGAAGGGTGACATACCTTCCTTTTCTTCTATCACAGAGAGCGACATCTTAATCCTGAGTGGGGACAGGTTTATACTCCCCACCTGCCTATACAGTGGTTGCCTCAGCGGTAACCCGTGTTTGTAAGTATAATACTTACCTATCATTTCAATCCATCTGGGCTAACACCTACTACACTATATTGGGCTCTCGGTTTGTCCATTTATTGAATGCTCAAACAAACAGGCTTCATTAATCCGCATCAAATATCAAAGAAAGAGAGGTTTACTTCAGCCACACGAGAGCATCCAAGTGTCCACAGCAAACGTATAGTCCACAGGAAAAAAGAAAGTCCACAAATCCTGCACAGTCTAGCCTTGTTTCCTCACGGAAAGCTGTGAATATTACTCCAGATAGGGGTGTAAGTCCTGCTGCACACACACAGGCTTGCAGCACACACAGGCTTGCAGCTCACTGCTGCACACACTCAGTGTAACGATCGGTGAAGCACAGAGAGGATCTGATTACCAGTGATCTGCAGAATCACTGGGAATACAGATGTATACCAGATTATACGTGATCTGCAGTATCACTGATAATCCGATATACTAGCTAACCTCTGTTCACCTGAGTAGAGTGTAGTGTTAGGTGTAACAGTAACACTTAGAGGACTAGGCCTCAGTGCAGCAAGGGGTACTGCACAGATTCCTTCCGCAGACCTGAGCTCTCCAAGATGGGAGGAGTCAGACTGACAGTAGGAAGGACAGACTGGAAGTAACCTTCAGGAGGAAGGATTACTAACAGAGCGAGGAACCGCCTCTAACAGTAAGGTCGGTTCTCGAGGTCGGACAAGCCAGGTCGTACACACACGGACAGATAAAGTACAAGATCAGGAGGCAAAGGCGGAGTCAAAGTACAGGCAGGGTTCAGCAACGGGGTATCAGATATATCGGGGTACAAAATCAGGAGGCAGAAGCAGAGTCAAGGAACGAGCCGGGGTTCGGCAACAGAGTATCAGAAATATCGAGGTACAAGATCAGAGTTCAGAAGGGTAGTCAAGGCAGGCAAAAGTCATAACAGATAATCACAATCAAACTAGTACTTTAGCTATCAACAGAATCTAGCTAAGTGTAGGATTACAGCTCCAGCTGGTCCCGGCACACTTGCGGATCTGACTACGGATCTGGGTGCTCCCACATATGTGATCGCACGCCAGCCAAAGAGCAAGTGAACAACCAGCAGTATATATACTCTAGGACCTTTCCAGGACCTCCCTAATTGCTGGTCCAATGAGAGCAGTGGAAATTGTCAGCTGACCCAGCTGGTCAGCCGACTCCCTTCTAACAGTTATTTAAACTCTGCCTCTGTGCTCGCGCGCGTGTTAGTCTGAATCTTGGTGGACCATCAGTCCCAGCCACACCAGTACTGTCATGCAATGTATCTAGTGCGGGGGCCGCCTCTGATGCGGATTCCGCCGTTACCAATGCGGATTCCACCGCACTGCCTATGCGGCATGCGGCGTTTTTTCCGCGTTGTGACGCCATGCTGGACGCGGAAACAGCCGCCTCACCTTGAGAGACGGCGGCCTTTCCGCGTTTCCTTACACTCAGCCAGAGTGCACAGGTCTGCACCTGACTTATTACCTGCCTTCCTGCTGGGCAGGTAGGAAAATCTGGTCTGTATCCGGGTGGAGTGAGCGGCCCACCCATTCCATCCTTCTCACTCCTGAGTCCAGCCCTGAAACTGCTATCAAAGATAGCAACCTTGGTTACTAATCAAAAACCCTGGACTAATTTCCGGATACAGACAGGATTCACTGAGACCAAACAATACAGGCAGGAGAAATGTACCGTCCATCCAGGACCTGTCCAAGTGGTCCTGTACAGCTGTCTATAATTCTCAGGCACTTGAAAAAAGTTAAAACCGACATCGCGCTACTGCAAGAATGTCATTTATCAAGAGACCAATTTAATTATATGCTCAAATCTTGGGTAGGCCAAGTGTTTGGTTCACCAGCGCAGGGGAAGAAAGCGGGGGTCCTCATTTTAGTACATAAGCAGCTCCAGGGACAAATCCTAGAAGAGCAATGCGACAAGGAGGGCAGGTGGGTGAGGATCAAACTTCGGCTAGCGGGGGAAGATATGGAGTTCTTGAGTATATATGGGCCAAATGATGAAGATAAAGCATTTTTTGCTAATCTCTTGGCTAACACTTTATCCACAGGATCATGTGAAATTATACAAGGTGGAGACTTCAACGCAATGGTCAATCTCTGTGAGGATAGGTCTAAAAAACAAAAGGCGGCAAGTACTTTGACAGCAGCCAAATCTCTTTTATTCCAAGATTATATACAGACATCTCAATTGTGTGATGGGTGGAGGTCTTTACACCCAGACGGTGAAGAATTTACTTTTTATTCCTCTCCCCATTGTATTTGGGTGCAACTAGATTATTTCCTAGTATCCCAACATGCCATGCCGCAGGTCACTTCCATTGACATTTTGGATTTGGTGATCTCTGACCACGCACCTGTCCAACTAGTTTTTTCCCCGACCATCCCAAGAGGATCGGATATTATATGGCGGTTTCCCTCTTTCTTGTGTAAAGATGAGGGCTTTGCAAATTTACTCCAACAATGGTGATGGGAATATAAGGAAGATAATCATGCCCACAGAAAAAATATATTTTTATTTTAGGAGGCAGCCAAACCCACTCTGAGGGGTAGAATCATCAGCTATCTAACGGCAAAACGGAAAACCTCACATGAAATATGAAATCAGTTGAGGTACTGCGTAAAAATCACATAAGGTTTTTTTGGATAATCCTTCCCCAGAGACGAGACTTCTCTGGCTCGGAACGAAAGGAAACATGGAAAGACCACGTGAAAGACCAATACAAAGTGGTGTACACGTGAAAAGTGGAACGAAAATCATACATGATTCCAAACATTTTTACAAATAAATAACTGCAAAGTGTGGTGTGCATAATTATTCCAGCCCCCTTTGGTCTAAGTGCAGTCAGTTGCCCATAGACATTGCCTGATGAGTGCTAATGACTAAATAGAGTGCACCTGTGTGTAATCTAATATCAGTACAAATACAGCTGCTCTGTGACGGCCTCAGAGGTTGTCTAAGGGAATATTGGGAGCAACAACACCATGAAGTCCAAAGAACACACCAGACAGGTCAGGGATAAAGTTATTGAGAAATTTAAAGCAGGTTTAAGCTACAAAAAGATTTACAAAGCCTTGAACATCCCACGGAGAACTGTTCAAGCGATCATCAGAAATGGAAGGGGTATGGCAAAACTGTAAACCTACCAAGACAAGGCCGTGTACCTAAACTCACACACCGAACAAGGAGAGCGTTGATCAGAAATGCAGTCAAGAGGCCCATGGTGACTCTGGACGAGCTGCAGAGATCTACAGCTCAGGTGGGGGAATCTGTCCATAGGACAACTATTAGTCGTGCACTGCACAAAGTTGACTCTTATGGAAGACAAGAAGACAAGAAGAAAGCCATTGTTAACAGAAAAGCATAAGAATTCCCGTTTGCAGTTTGCCACATGCCATGTGGGGGACACATCAAACATGTGCTCTGGTCGGATGAGACCAAAATTGAACTTTTTGGCCAAAATGCAAAACGCTATGTGTGGTGGAAAACTAACACTGCACATCACTCAGAATACACCATCTCCACTGTCAAATATGGTGGTGGAAGCATTATGCTCTGGGGGTGCTTCTCTTCAGCAGGGACAGGGAGGTTGGTCAAAGTTGATGGGAAGATGGATGGAGCCAAATACAAGGCAATCTTGGAAGAAAACCTCTTGGAGTCTGCAAAAGACTTGAGACTGGGGCGGAGGTTCACCTTTCAGCAGGACAACGACCCTAAACATAAAGCCAAGGCAACAATGGAATGGTTTAAAACAAAACATACAGTGGAGGAAATAATTATTTGACCACTCACAGATTTTGTAAGTTTGTCCAATGACAAAGAAATGAAAAGTCTCAGAACAGTATCATTTCAATGGTAGGTTTATTTTAACAGTGGCAGATAGCACATCAAAAGGAAAATCGAAAAAATAACCTTAAATAAAAGATAGCAACTGATTTGCATTTCATTGAGTGAAATAAGTTTTTGAACCCCTACCAACCATTAAGAGTTCTGGCTCCCACAGAGTGGTTAGACACTTCTACTCAATTAGTCACCCTCATTAAGGACACCTGTCTTAACTAGTCACCTGTATAAAAGACACCTGTCCACAGAATCAATCAATCATGCAGACTCCAAACTCTCCAACATGGGAAAGACCAAAGAGCTGTCCAAGGATGTCAGAGACAAAATTGTAGACCTGCACAAGGCTGGAATGGGCTACAAAACCATTAGCAAGAAGCTGGGAGAGAAGGTGACAACTGTTGGTGCGATTGTTCGAAAATGGAAGGAGCACAAAATGACCATCAATCGACCTCGCTCTGGGGCTCCACGCAAGATCTCACCTCGTGGGGTGTCAATGGTTCTGAGAAAGGTGAAAAAGCATCCTAGAACTACACGGGAGGAGTTAGTGAATGACCTCAAATTAGCAGGGACCACAGTCACCAAGAAAACCATTGGAAACACATTACACCGCAATGGATTAAAATCCTGCAGGGCTCGCAAGGTCCCCCTGCTCAAGAAGGCACATGTGCAGGCCCGTCTGAAGTTTGCCAATGAACACCTGAATGATTCTGTGAGTGACTGGGAGAAGGTGCTGTGGTCTGATGAGACCAAAATAGAGCTCTTTGGCATTAACTCAACTCGCTGTGTTTGGAGGAAGAAAAATGCTGCCTATGACCCCCAAAACACCGTCCCCACCGTCAAGCATGGGGGTGGAAACATTTTGCTTTGGGGGTGTTTTTCTGCTAAGGGCACAGGACAACTTAATCGCATTAACGGGAAAATGGACGGAGCCATGTATCGTGAAATCCTGAACGACAACCTCCTTCCCTCTGCCAGAAAACTGAAAATGGGTCATGGATGGGTGTTCCAGCACGACAATGACCCAAAACATACAGCAAAGGCAACAAAGGAGTGGCTCAAGAAGAAGCACATTAAGGTCATGGAGTGGCCTAGTCAGTCTCCGGACCTTATTCCAATAGAAAACCTATGGAGGGAGCTCAAGCTCAGAGTTGCACAGAGACAGCCTCGAAACCTTAGGGATTTAGAGATGATCTGCAAAGAGGAGTGGACCATCATTCCTCCTAAAATGTGTGCAAACTTGGTCATCAATTACAAGAAACGTTTGACCTCTGTGCTTGCAAACAAGGGTTTTTCCACTAAGTATTAAGTCTTTTATTGTTAGAGGGTTCAAAAACATATTTCACTCAATGAAATGCAAATCAGTTGCTATCTTTTATTTAAGGTTATTTTTTCGATTTTCCTTTTGATGTGCTATCTGCCAGTACCTCAAAATAAACCTACCATTGAAATGATACTGTTCTGAGACTTTTCATTTCTTTGTCATTGGACAAACTTACAAAATCAGTGAGGGGTCAAATAATTATTTCCTCCACTGTATCCATGTGTTAGAATGGCCCAGTCAAAATCCAGATCTAAATCCAATCGAGAATCTGGGGCAAAATCTGAAAACTGCTGTACACAAACGCTGTCCATCTAATCTGACTGAGCTGGAGCTGTTTTGAAACGAAGAATGGGCAAAGATTTCAGTCTCTAGATGTGCAAAGCTGGTAGAGACATACCCTAAAAGACTGGCAGCTGTAATTACAGCAAAATGTGTTTCTACAAAGTATTGACTCAGGGGGCTGAATAATTACGCACACCCCACTTTGCAGTTATTGATTTGTAAAAAATGTTTGGAATCATGTATGATTTTCATTCCACTTCTCACGTGTACACCACTTTGTATTGGTCTTTCACATGGCATTCCAATAAAATTGATTCATGTTTGTGGCAGTAATGTGACAAAATGTGGAAAACTTCAAGGGGGCCGAATACTTTTGCAAGCCACTGTATATTAATGATAAATGCCTAAAAGGCATTCGATAATGTTTCATGGAGATGGCCTGATGGTGTTCTAGACAAAATGAATATTTCAGGAGCGAAAAGAAACTTAATCAACGCTATGCACACAGGTCCATGCGCTTGCATATATACCCCTAGATTCCTGTCGGATCCCTTTGTACTTGAAAAGGGAACAAGGCAAGGGTGCCCGTTGTCACCCTTTCTATTTAACCTTGCACTTGAACCTATGACCCGATATCTGGAAGTAAACATACAGGGTCCAGAAATTGGGGGATGCAGGGTATCTCAGGCCATGTTTGCTGACGACATTGTTATTTCTGCAGGACCCTTCTACCCAACTGGAACAAACTTTTAATATACTTAGTGATATTGGTGATGCGAGTGGTTTCAAAATAAATATATCCAAGTGCGAACTAGTGTACTTGTCCCCTCGAGCTCCTAAAATAACACTTTCCCACCTCAAGTCAAGGTCTGCTCCCAGGTATCTTACCTAGGGATAAAATTCCATAAGGACCCCTCCTTGTTATACTCTAAAAATTATCATCCCCTGATAGCAGACATTAAACGCCAATTAACAAACTGGGAAATTTTTCCCATAAATCTAATGGGTCGGGCCGCATTACTAAAGTCGGTGACCTTTGGTACGCTGCTCTACCCCCTGCAAAAGATCCCTTTGCTTTTGTGCCATTCAGATGTGAAAGACCTGTATAGGGCATTTGCCCGCTTTCTCTGGAAAAAAGGCAAGGCAAGAACAGCTCTCTCTAAGTTACAGCTACCAAACGTTCTAGGAGGTCTGGCAATCCCAGATATCAGGAGATATCACATAGCCTGTCTTACCCGCCATGTAAGAGACTAGATTAACCAATCAAATATCTACTCAAATTACTTGAATCCTCATTTGCAGAACCCTGGTCTTTGACTGGACTATTACATACTTCCCACAAACATCTACCACCAAAATTTAGGGGTAGTAAAATCATTAATGATACCATAGTAACTTGGAGGGAGCTGTGTAAAACATTTAATATGCCCTATCTAATGTCAAAGTATATGCCGCTATGTGGATTGCCAGAATTCCCAGCAAGTTTGACCCATGGAGGTTTTTTTGACTGGCGGGACAGAGGGCTAAAATGTCTAGGACAGATGTTGGACCTAAACTCAGGTAAATTGCTATCCTTCTTAGAGATCAGGTCCTAATTTCACATCCCCGACATCACTTTTTATACTACGGCCAACTGAGATCTTTCGTTGACTGTAAGGGTGCACAGTTCAAAAAGATTGCTACCCTAAATAGCCTAGATGGGTTCCTTGCCCCCCCCCCATGTACCCAAAATATCCTTGTCCACTATCCAATCAGACCTTCAACTATTATCGGCCCCTAGAAAAGCAGCCAATAAATTGGATGGTCCAAACAAATATCGGTAGACGACCTTCCAAATAAGATCCTTGAGGGATACAAGGTAGTCCAGAAATTAATAATTGGGGAAAATTGGCAAGAATTCCATCTAAAGTTTATACACAGGGCAAAGTACGCCTTTAACATCAAATACAAAAATCCCCCAGCGTATTATGAACCAAAGTGTCCCAAATGCTTTTGTCTGAACGCGGATATATTTCACTGTATTTGGAGTTGTCCAGTAATTTCAGGTTTCTGACAAAAAGGGATACAATATGCTCAACAAATGTGCAAGATCCAATTGGAACTGAACCCTTTAATGACGTTGTTTACTTATGAGGAAATTCAGACAGGGATAGAAGGGAAAACACAGTCAACTACCAAAGGTGCGAGCAAATTAGCCCATCTGGTCATAATTGCAGCTCGAAAAGTGATGTTTCATAAATGGATGTATCCAAGTACTCCAACAGCCTGGGATGTGAAAGAGGAGCTTATGCATTTACACCACCTGGATAGATTCAATGGAATTAACCACAAAGACAAGAAAACAAAGTCTTTTTTCAAAAAATTGAAACAGGTTATTTTAATGACTCAACAGGAAATCTAGGACTTGATGGAACACTTTAAATACACAAAATGGTATCTCACGGAACACTTGCTGGGCTCTTTGGGCAAATTAGATATCTCAGATGGAAACTAAGGACTTTCTCTGGTCAGAAATGACAGGGGGAAAGGGGAGGGGGAAGTGGGAGGGTTTAGTATAGATCTTTCAACTGACATTTAGTCTTGTATATGTATAAGATCCGGAACACTGAGTGCAACGTATATTGTTTTATATGAATGTAATATTTTACTTTGTTGTACCTTGTTCCTAGATTCTAGACAAAGGGATGTTACACTGTTTAAAACTTTAATAAAATTTATTTTTTAAAAAATAGTTATATTCCCTATTCCTGACCCTTTTACCCTATCCAAAAAATATTGATCCAAAAACATCATATCTATCCTTGTATATATTTTGTGTACAAGTGCTCTTCATACATCTATAAGATGGACATCCTGAAAAATCTTTTTAATAGATTTGTTAGCTACTGCTGTAATACTCCTAGAACCAGATGACACATCCATTTTAGGCTCAGAGACCCAATTACAATCTCCTCCAAAAACCATACATCCCTCCCTGAACCCCTTAAGTTGTTCAAGCACCAATCTAAAGAAAGTGGCCTGTGATTCATTAGGTGCATATATATTAACAAAAGTATACACTTGGCCCATTAATTGACCCTTCAAAAAAATAAATCTACCCATCTCATCACTCTTTTATTCCTAGAATACAAACGGACATGACTTACTCGCCGCTGTCGCAACCCCTTTAGCTTTTTTAATTGGAGAATTCGAGAAATACCATCTATCAAATACGGACAAGAGCATACCAGGCATCTTATCCCCACAAAAATGAGTTTCCTGCAAAAAAAGGATCTGGAGTTTAAGTCTTTGCAGCTCCATCCACAATTTTTCCCTCTTAACTGGAGAACCAAGACCCTTAACATTGTAAGAGAGAATCCTCAAAGTTTCACCCTTCTGAGACATCTAACACATATTCCCTTACTTGCTTAGAGAAGGCTAGAATGTAAAGAAAAAAGAAAAAAAATACCACAACATAAAAAAATAAAATAAGTAATAAAAAAAACACACAAAAAGAAAACCCAACTGTCCACTCAGGACACCCCCCACCAGAGAATCCCATTCTCTTTATTTCTATCCCCTTAGAGATCCCTCTGGGTGATTTGAAAAGGCTCAGCAACACCCCCCCACCCCCACCAGGAAAACTTCCTTTCTAATTAACCATATGTGACGCTCTGCGGTTCCCGAGAAAACCACTTTTGTGTCATGTGAGCGATAAACGCAAGTTTCTTTGCAAAGCAACCAAAATGACATTATTATTTTTTTGGGGTTTAAATCCACTTTTTACTCTTCTCCCTGGCTCTCTGGTAGCAAACACTGGCTCTAATTACATAGCTTCTCTCACCTAAGTGTGACGAGCGGGTTTCCTGGCATCCAGGACACCCAACCAGGCAGAGAGAGAGAAATCTCACACCTACCCTCCTCTTCTCCAGACTGATCGGCCCTGACCCAGCAGGTGTCCGACACGTAGCAGCCTTTTGGCCTGAGTTGAAAGAGATACAGGAGTGATCCTTATCACGCCATCTGGGGACGCCCAAAAGTTCAACAAACCTTACAAGCTATATTTAATAATAGGCACAGTTTTGTAATATTTTTGGTGTTCCCAAGATAGCAACTCCCTCAAATTCACAGAGTTTATTAGACTCCACGTGACAAGGGTTCTGAGAGGTTTCCGAACCAATCGGACCCCTAGAACAGAAGTAAGACTGTTTTAAAATAAACATCTAATACCCCAGGGGTCTGATCCCTCAAGTTTGATATCATTGTTATCGATAAATTCTGATCAACCTAAAATGTTATTAGATTTAACATAACCTGTATGGTTTTGAAGATTAGCACACCTATCATGATTCAGGTATATTCCTGTGTCTATGAGAAGGGGCGGGCACCTCTCATGTTCCAAAGAGGTGTGTGATCCATGCCCCTAACTCCTCCTTGCTGAAGTGAGGGGTTTAACTTAAACGGGCCCAGTTTGTCCAGGGTCCATCATCTGAAATCTTTGCCTAACAACATCCTGGCAGCCAGCTGGACACTGGCGCAAAACCTCCATCTTAGATTAGTTCTCAGAAAGGCCTCCGGCCGCATGGCAACCGCCATTTTGGACTTCCTTCAAAGATTTGCGATTGCCACATGGACTACCAATAACGGTATTTGAACTGTATATTAAGACATTCTGTTTCTTTTCATCTCTATTCTCTTTCTATCAAACCAATCTGTTCTGCCGGACAGGTATATCTATCTGTGGGCTAAATTAAGCTGTGTGTATGTAGTTTTAGAATAAAACTAACGATTTTATCGTTCAGTCTTGTGTCTGTTCTGGTCATCTGATTGCTGCTATAACGAATCTGCCCTCTGAAGAGTCAGTCATCCTACCGCATTGTTTTATTTTCTTATAAATTGTTGATTTGCTAGCTAGGTTGTAAGTAACCATTTCTTCCTTCTAGGATTAGCTAGTACCCGATTTTCTGTGCAAAATCGATAACTTTTTTCTCGATTGTACATACAATTCGAGATTGCATCATATATGGACCCAGTAACCTTTCTTTAAACGTCACATTGCTCACAGTCTTTAAGCCGTTGGAAGTGACTATTCCCTGAACGTTGACTGGAGCATGTCGAACGTGATTGGGCTGGCTACCGTATTATGATAGCATTGGGGTCTCTTCGCCCTAGTTGGAGACTGTCTGCTCCATCCAAAACCAGACAGTGGTGGCAGTGAATTTACCCGATTTCCAGCGCGACAATGATATTTTTCAATTTACCGATTGTATATACAATCGAGATTGTAAATGGATGGGCACCTCCAACCAATCTTAACCGTTTACTACGCACACAGTGAATTTGCCTCCAGCAGTCTCTAGTGCATGAGACCTGCATGGCAACAGTGGCCTAGTAATACGGGATTGGTGATGGATTGTCCCATTACATATTGTCGCCAGCTGCGCGATCAATCTTCATTGTCAGTCTGTTCACCGTACTTCCTGCGTAGGCTGATGGGAGCAGATTAGACGGGATTGGCACGCTCTGTCACATTAACCTTCTTCCTCTGACGATCCAGAAACCGGTCTTCGTTGTCCGTTTGCACCCGTACTTCCTGCGTACGCTAACGGGAGCAGATGGGACGGGATCGCGGGGCTCGATTGTCACACCATACTCTTATTATAGAGCCAAATTAATCCATGCCATGCACTGATGAGGATCAAACAATCCGAAACAGTCTGTATGCATGTTGGATTATTATGGCTCTGTACAAATTAACAAGCTGACACATCATTGCATTCCAGCGGTTCTGGAGGTGTGTTCAGCTTCTAAGGGTACAATGGTTAATTTGCATATATTCAGCAGTGTTGCTCTGGGAGACATCTCAAGCTCACTCCAACCTGAATTATCGCAAATTATTTCTGTTTTAGGAAAGCAAACTTTTGTTACTCTTATTAACACACCCTTTATAATTTTGCAATATTACAAATCATTATTTTTTTCTTCTCCCATTTATCCTGCTGAGAAAAGGTTACATTAAAACCAGAACTTCTCCAATCCTCGAAATCTACTAATGGTATCCCCAAACTTTCACAGAATTTGTTTACATCATCCTTAGATTTCAAAACTGCGGATTTTCCATTCAAACTTGTATTGAGACTAAAAGGGAACCCCCACTTATATTTTGCCCCCATTCTTTCCTTAATTCCTCCAACAAAGGTTTCACTGTCCTTCTGATCGCTAAAGTTCTTCAAGATAAATCCGGTTATAAATCAATTAGGCTTCCATCAAAATCAATTGAACCCTTTTCTCTAGCTTTAAACATAATTTCATCCTTGTCAGCAAAACATAAGAATCTGCAAATCACATCTCTTGGATTCTTAGGATCAGTCGTTTTAGGACCCAGTGACCTATGCACTCTCAATCTCAGTAGGTCTGTCACTATTCAAAAGAATATGAAAAATCTTCAGTACTGACTCTTTAAAATCAGCTGCTTTCACATTCTCAGATACCCCTTTTATTCTGATATTTTGTCTTCGATTTTGATTCTCATAGTCATCCAGTTGGGACAACATCTCCTCAAACTTTTTATTATGCAGATTAATCTGGGAAGAAACTTCAGACACAGTTTGTTCTACCTTTTCTGCCCTACCCTCCACAGCTGCTACTCTGACCAATATTCATCACCACATTTTTAATCTCCATCATTTCCCTATGGAACGATTTTTCTAAACGTTCAATCAAATGTTCCATATCAGATATAGTTACATATAGTTACATAGTTACATAGTTATTTGGGTTGAAAAAAGACATACGTCCATCGAGTTCAACCAGAGAACAAAGTACAACACCAGCCTGCTCCCTCACATATCCCTGTTGATCCAGAGGAAGGCGAAAAACCCTTACAAGGCATGGTCCAATTAGCCCCAAAAGGGAAAAAATTCCTTCCCGACTCCAGATGGCAATCAGATAAAATCCCTGAATCAACATCATTAGGCATTACCTAGTAATTGTAGCCATGGATGTTTTTCAACGCAAGGAAAGCATCTAAGCCCCCTTTAAATGCAGGTATAGAGTTTGCCATAACTACTTCCTGTGGCAATGCATTCCACATCTTAATCACTCTTACTGTAAAGAACCCTTTCCTAAATAAATGGCTAAAACGTTTTTCCTCCATGCGCAGATCATGTCCTCTAGTCCTTTGAGTAGCCTAGGGACAAAAAGCTCATCCGCCAAGCTTTTATATTGCCCTCTGATGTATTTATACATGTTAATTAGATCCCCTCTAAGGCGTCTTTTCTCTAGACTAAATAAGCCCAGTTTATCTAACCTTTCTTGGTAAGTGAGACCTTCCATCCCACGTATCAATTTTGTTGCTCGTCTCTGCACCTGCTCTAAAACTGCAATATCTTTTTTGTAATGTGGCACCCAGAACTGAATTCCATATTGCAGATGTGGCCTTACTAGAGAGTTAAACAGGTGCAATATTATGCTAGCATCTCGAGTTTTTATTTCCCTTTTAATGCATCCCAAAATTTTGTTAGCTTTAGCTGCAGCGGCTTGGCATTGAGTGTGATTATTTAACTTGTTGTCGATGAGTACTCCTAAGTCCTTCTCCAAGTTTGATGTCCCCAACTGTATCCCATTTATTTTGTATGGTGCTAGACCATTGGTACGACCAAAATGCATGACTTTACATTTTTCAACATTGAATTTCATCTGCCATTTATGTACCCATATAGCCATCCTATCCAGATCCTGTTGCAATATGTCCCTATCTTCCTGAGAGTTGATGATTCTGCACAATTTTGTATCATCTGCAAAAATAGCAACATTGCTCACTACTGAATCTACTAGGTCATTAATAAATACATTGAAGAGCACTGGACCCAGTACAGACACCTGTGGGACCCCACTGCTAACAGTCTTCCATTTTGAGTATGATCCATTGACCACAACTCTTTGTTTTCTGTCCATTAGCCAGTTCCCTAATGGACAGAAAACAAACAGTTGTGGTCAATGGATCGTACTCAAAATGGGAGACTGTTAGCAGTGGGGTCCCACAGGGGTCTGTACTGGGTCCAGTGCTCTTCAAATTATTTATTAATGACCTAGTAGATTCAGTAGTGAGCAATGTTGCTATTTTTGCAGATGATACAAAATTGTGCAGAATCATCAACTCTCAGTTGGAAGAGACTTCACTCGATCCCTCCAACTTTCCTCCTCCTCTTCTATCTCAACACCAGACAGAGTTTTCCCTCTTCCTTGCAGGGCTTTTGGTAGATACACACTCATTCCCAGTACCACCATCTTCCCCAGGGGATTCACTGGGAGTCTCCTCCATTCTTTCTCCGTTTCTATCAGATTTTTTAGATTTCAATTCCAAAAAAAACCTAATGTCCCCTGTTTGTGAACCGCTGTAAGTCTTCCCCTTCTGTTTCCCACGTGTCATGATAGCAAAAACTTCTGGCCAATTGCACCAGGATACATACACAATCTGCTGTTTTCAGTTCCTTGCGACCACCAATATGTGGCTATTTGCAGCACATATCGTATAGAACAAGAAACTTCTGGCCATGCGCACCAGGGTACACACACAGTCTTCTGCTACCAATTTCAAACGATCACCAATATGTTATGAGCTTGCAGCACTTGTTATATAAAGCAATTCTTCTGGCCAATCGCACCAGGCTATATGCACCGTCTGCTGTTATTAATTTCAAATGCCCACTAATATGTAACAGTTTGTAGCACTTGTCATAAAAAGCAAATATTCTGGACAATTGCACCAGGATACATACACAGTCTGCTGCTATCTATTTCATATGCCATCAATATGTATCAACTTGGCGTGGCTATGCGCAGGACCTGAGCAGACGCAAGGAATAGGAGCTCCGTATGCGGCCTTTATAATCCTTATTAAACTTGTGGGAGAGCTGGCAGGCACTCGGGGAAAGCTGCAAATTACTGGCATAAATGTTAATACACCCAGTGAAACTATGTGCTCAAGACAGCAGGCAGAGTGAATGCAAGCAAACTGGGAGGCAGGAAAAGTCTGGCACTATAGTTTATTAGTGCAGCAAATTGCAAAAAACGTCATGTGGCAAGTACATTTGATATGCAAAAATGTGCAGGTGGATAAACATCAAAACATAAGCATCACAGTGACGTATCGCTGTACCTGGGTGTATGGGAGGCTGCTGGTGTGTGCGCCAAAAGGTGCACGGTCCTTACAACCGTTTCGCAGGTGGCTGCCAAGCTTCATCTGAGGTATGCACGGGTGTCCGGAAACAGCAGCGGAACTAAGTAAGCGTCTGTCAAAAGACGCATTTCCGTTACGCTGTAGAGACCCACCATCGCTAAGTGATTGGTCCAACGTATTGCTCCAATGAGGCTCGAGGTGGGAGGTGCCCAGCTACGAGGAAAAGGTGGCGCGCTCACGTCATTGAGGACGTTGCGAGCAGCGGCCAATAGCTGAGCATCTCAATGCTCGGGCCATTTACAGTAGCTGCAGTTGCTTGGCAACAGGCTACCAGTCACCATGGTAAGCCGAGCAGTCCCGCCCACATAAACAAAGTGGTAGGGCAGGCACGGAAAACCACAGCGGGTACGGATCTGGTGCAAAGCAAAGGATAGACTAACCAATAGCCGCGACTGATAAGAAGTAGCGCGGCCATTAACCCTAGTCACTAGGAGTGTGGAGTATTCTCACACACTGGGGCTTATTAGCTAGTAGAATGCAGCAATGGAGCAAAACAAAAATGGGGTCACAAATAGAGGAGGGATAGGAATTGAGCTGGGGTGTACCTGTGAGTGTGGGTGAGATCAAGGGGGAGAAAGAAAGAAAAAAGCAGTGAAAAGAAGGGAGAAAGGAAAGAAACTGTGAATGGTACACTACAGAGGTGACCCGAAAGAGAGGTGGGATGTCGTAGCACCAGACAGTCATCACAAACATATGAAGAGGAACAAGTTACATCATGGTAATTGAACATTTCAAATTTTATTATATAGAAAATTATTAAAAAGTCCCATATGAGTCAAGCTACAAAAAGCCATATAGAAAAAAAGGGGGTTAAATGGCTAAAAAGCTAGAATCAAATAAAAAAGGAGAATACCATGATGTAAACAAATGGGCAACAAGAAGTGGCTACAAGAGGACATAAATAGGGGTAAGGAACCTAAGGATCCAAGAAGCATGCAAGGTCTACATAGTCATTCAGGCCAAATGCACCCATAGCATTAGTACGCAAAATCCAATGCGCTTCTTGTCTGAGCAACAGTTTTTTCTTGTCACCACCTCTGCGGTGTTACAAACATCAATGCATGCAAAAGACAAGAGATTAGGGTCATTTTGATGGACGACCGACATGTGTTTGACTATCCTTGGGCAACCTTTGGTAGTAGACGCACATGTTCTAAGACGCGTTCTTTGACCATCCTGGTCGTCTTGCCAACGTGAAAACGTTGGCATGGACACCAGAGTGCGTAAACCACGTATCTGGTCCTGCATGTGGCAAAAAATCTGGTCCTGCATGTGGCAAAAAATGGAACGTTACAGTGTACAGAACCCCAGGGCCAGCCCGCTAATGAGGCGGGGTGAAATTTTTGCCTAAGGCAGCACTTCTAGGGGGGCGGCAACCGCCTGTCAGTGGGTGCGGGGGGGGGGGCCGCCAAGCTGGAGGGGTAGCGGGCAAAAAAGGGGTATTGGGCCTAGCGGCGGGAAGGGGGGTCGGACCTCCCCCCCCTCCCTCGCCTGGGTCCCCCGATCTGCGCTCCACCTCCAGCTTTAAATAGTTACATAGCAGCCGATAGTAAGAGGGACGGGCGGGGATCACTCACCTCTTCCGGTTCCAGCGTGCGCTCCACTGACGTCACTTCCTGCAACGGCGCCCACTGTATTGTAAGGGGACGGCGTTGCAGGAAGTGACGTCAGTGGAGCGCACGTTGGAACCGGAAGAGGTGAGTGATCCCCGCCTGTCCCTCTTACTATCGGCTGCTATGTAACCATTTAAAGCTGGAGGTGGAGCGCAGATCGGGGGACCCAGGCGAGGGCCCAATACCCCCCTCCTGCCCGCTACCCCTCCAGCTCGAAAGACGCCTGGGTTGGGGGGGGGCAGGCAATTTTTTCTAAGTTTGCCTCAGGCGGCAAAAAGTCTAGGGCCAGCCCTGCAGAACCCAACTGTTTTTATTAAATGGCAGGCTTTACAAAAGCCGCAGCGGAGATTACCTGTGGATGTAAATTCACTCAGCCAAGTGCGCTGTGGATTTTTGCGAAAGTCACTATGAACCAGAACGTCACCAATAGTGGGTGCTCTTTTAAAAGCTATCAGTGGTTGGGGAGGTAGGCTATTCTTCAGAACTGGATCTTCAAGTAAAAGTGACCAGTTCTTGCTAAATGCCCACTTAATTTGTTTAGCCATAGGGGAGAATTCAAAAGAGAACACTGAGTTGTTAATGGGCCTGCTCTGCTTACTTCTGTTAATTAGCTCTGATCTGTCTCTCATAGTGGCTTTTCTGATGGCTCGGTCCAGGGCAATTTCATTATACCCTCTGGCGAGAAGTATTTGTTTGAGATCTTCGGCCTGGTTCAGAAAATCCTCTAGATTGGTATTGTTCCTGTGTAACAGCAGGAATTGGCCAAAAGGAAGAGATTCTGTAACGTGCCGTGGATGGTAGCTGTTAGAATGTAAGATGGTATTGGAGGCCGTTGGTTTACGGTAGCCTCTGGTCATAACACCTTCAGGTTTGATAACCAGTTCAAGGTCGAGAAAGCAAATGCTTTCTTCTGACCAATCCATGGTAAAATGCATGTTGACATCATTCTGATTGAGGTACTCCAAAAACCGCTCAAGGAGTGGTACACCTCCTGACCAAAAGGCCAGGACGTCATCCACATACCTGGACCACATCCTCAAAGCTGACCTATAAGGATTGTTAGCAGAGTGAATGTAAAGTTCCTCCCAGGCACCCAAGAATAAATTTGCATAAGTGCATGCGACGGGGGTCCCCATCGCGGTGCCCGAGACCTGCTGGTACCATGAGTCCCCGAACAGAAAAGCATTATGTGTAAGGACCAACTCCAAACATTCACACACACAGTGTTCTCCCCAGGGCCAATTAAGTGGGCGGGCCGCCCGGCTGTTTTCTGACCCCACCCAGCTGTTGTCAATCACCCACCCAGCTGCAAAAAAACCCAGGCAGCAGCGCTCCATTGACTGCTAGCAATCAGCGTCCAGCTCTCGCACATTAGGGAGAGCTGACGCTGTACACTGCAGGAGCTGGGGAGCGCTCCTCTGCCTGTCACCTCACGCTGTCTGGTCTGGTGGAGCAGGGATTGGCTGGGCGGGTTGTAAGGGGCGGCACCATGCATGTCATCTAGCTGGAAACTTCTGCTCAGTCTCTGCCTCCTGCCCTCCAATGAAACAGGCTTTATTTTATGCTGGCAGCTCTCTGGCCAATGGAAAGAGAGGCAGCCAAGCAACCACGCCCACACATCTTTCTACGCAGCCTGCAGAAGTTATGAGAGGAGAGAGACCATGTGCGTTCTTCTGCAATCAGGGACAGTCAGTCAGGAGCGACTCCTTCATTCTCCATCCCTGCAGACAGCAGATAACCATGCCGTTTACATAAGGAGCTGCTGGTCTAATCAGCTAGAAGAGGTGATATAACTTCAGAGCTCAGTTTGTTTGCTTTCTTAAAACCTAAAGTAAAAAAAAAAAAAAAAAAAAAGCAATCTTCTCTCCTGCTGTGTCTGTGTCTACCCCCAGCTCCCCAGCTTGCATCCTGTCAGTAATGACCCCCCTCCCCCTTCAACAATCACTCTGCAGGAACAAAGTGGACCTGAACTCTTGCATAGAAGGAAAACAGTGAAATGTACCCTGCATATATTTATAGAGTCTGGCCTGTCTAATTACCCCTCTTGTCTAATCACAATTTGTAGTTTTATTTCTCCCGTGTCACCTGATTGCTATGGCAGATAAACTAATTTGAAAGCACAGGAGGTTAACAATGTCTGCTTCCTTGAAAGCAGGAAGTAGAAACAGTGCAGATTTATTGTAGAATTTGTATCAGCTGTAACAATGAAATGTCTTCCATTAAAGTTTATTATGTTGCTTATCTTTTAGAGAAGTGAGGAAGTTCTGAGTGCTGGTCTGCTTTAAAGGAACCTGAGCACCATAATCTGAAATACTTTCTCCCTAATGCTAGATACACACGATGCAATTTTCTGACAGATTTACTGTCAGATGGACTATTTCCAACATGTCCAATCTGATTTCTGATCAAATTTCAGCTCGATTTCCCATAGAAATTCTGTATACTACCCAAGATGGCGCTGAACAGCGGCCATGGCACACAGAAGTAAACGGAAAATCGATTGAAAATCACATTAAACATGTTGGAAATAGTCCATGCGACAGTAAATCGGTCAGAAAATTGCATCGTGTGTACCTAGCAGGTATATCGGCTCGTCTCCTCATCCTCCCCTATGCTGTAAGCAGAGTTGCACTTGTCCTGCACTTCCCCGTCGCACGCCACCCGGCTACTTTTTCATGCCACCCGGCTGGAAAACAAATCCTGGGGAGAACACTGCACACATATGCATTGTAGGAAACGTCTTGTTTGTCTCTGTCCAAATACATCTTTACGGCACAAATACCATCAAGATGTGGAATCCTGCTGTAGCGGCTGGTGACATCGATGGTCACCAACAGGTCCCCCATGCACCACGATGAGGACCCAATGCCACCAAGGACATCAATGGTGTCACCAAGGTGCGATGGGAGATGAGACAAGAGTGGTCGGAGGATGTGGTCCAGGTATCTGGAGAGCCTTTCCGTGACCGATCCCAGGCCCGACACAATGGGTCGGCCCGGGGGATCGGTCACGGATTTGTGAATCTTGGGTAAACAATACCATACGTGTTTGACTGGGAAAGAGGGCAAGAGATTGTTAGCTAAGACAGATGTAAGAAATCCATTCTCTACCCCTCTTCGGAGGAGTGACCTCAGGGCAGAATGATAACTTGCCGTGGGGTCTCCTCTGAGGGGTCTATAGGTCGAAGCATCGGAAAGCTGTCTCAAGGCTTCTGCTTTATAACTCTCGGTGGAAAGGAGGACAACTGATCCCCCTTTGTCTGCCTTACGTATGGTGAGATCGGGACAATTCTTCAACCAATGAAGGGCTCTACTTTCAACAGGAGTCAAATTCTGTGCTGCAGTGGGATAAACTAATGCTTTGATTTCACTGTCAATTTGTTTTTCAAAGAGATCTATACAGGAGCCTGCTTGCGTGGGAAAGGGCATTGTTGATCTACACGGCCTAAACCTAGTAGTGTCAGACAGTGGTACTTCAACCAGAGCTGACTCAACTAAAAGTTTGTTCAAGGCTAAGATTTCCCCAAGTTCTTTATCATTCCACGATCCCGATGGGCTAAACCCTAAGGGACCTACGAATGTCTGTTCAACTTTTTGGGGGCCCATCAAGGATGAAGCTTCCTCTGTTTTCATTTTTCCAAAGTGGTGCCGGATATTACGTTTCCTAACTCCTTTGTATAGATCCACTTTGAATTGTGCATAGTTAAATTGTTGGGTCAAAGAAAAATGTAACCCCTTGTTAAGTAGACTTTCTACCCCTTCCGGTAATTCTACAGTGGTTAAGTTCAACAGACTCGTTTTAATCCTGCTGCTTTTTCACCATTTTAATGCCGCTTTCCTGCTAAGCCCACGCCACAGCACTCAGAGAGCATATCTATGACCTCGGAGAGCAAATACTTGCGGAGACTCAGAAGCACGAAGGGATCTGTAGCCTCGGCGGAAGTAGCCCCGGCCGCCATCTTGCCTAAGAAAACTAGGACAAAGACGAAAGGCATACATACCATGGAGCCTGAGGTGGACAGAGAACAGCCGGACCTGGCGACTGTGCTAGCGGCAGTTACAGCGTGTAAGGATCTCATCACTGAAACGCGAGACTCGCTGGCTCTTAAAATTGACCACGTCGAGACTCAAGTATCGACACTCAGACAAGATGTCCGAAATATCCGAGATCATGTCAGGGAAGTCGAGCGGCACATTGGGGACTGCGAGGATGCTATCCCGCCCATACGTAAGTCCTCTGAAGAGGCCCTAACTCGCGTGCACCAGCTGGAAGAAAGATGGAAGACAGCGAAAACCGCAATCGGCGGAATAACATCCGCCTCATTGGCTTGCCGGAGGGGAGGGAAGGTAACGATCCGGTGCTGTTCATCACTAACCTTCTGCATCAGCTATTTCCAGAAGCGCCATTTTCCACCTGCTTCATTATCGAACGTGCACACCGCATGCCTGGGCGCAGCAAACCCCCGGAAACCCCTCCGAGGCCTTTCATCTTCAAGATGTTAAACTATGAAGATCGAGATACTATCCTGAGGGAAGCGAGGAAGCTCGAGGAGGTTCGATATGAAAATCCCACCCTTATGTTCTTCCCCGATGTGGCCATTGAAACCCAACGCAAGTGAAAGTTGTTTGATACGGTGAGATCTCACCTACGCCTCAAGGGCATCCAATACGCCATGCTTTTCCTGGCCAAGCTTCGTGTGACGCACCGAGAAAAAGCACATTTCTTCACCACTGCATCTGAGGCTTCAGACTGGCTTGACACATTACGAGATTAAATGAAGGGTGGTAAGACCTGCTTTTTGCTTGAATTTTTACTATATTTTTTAGTTAACTTTGTTATCCAGAGACCTGGCGCTGCCTAGATACTCTACCTTCATATGCAAGATGGCTGCCTCGGCTGTTACCCAGGAACTGTACGCTTCTTTCACTATTAGAAGTCTTTACCGCTTCCTTCACTGACTGTACCTTCGTTTATGGAGGCCTTATATTTTTATTATGCTTATCTTCCTTACTGTGGCTCTGCTGGAACTATATTTCATAAAGCACAGTGTTTTATGCAAACATTGACTGTGGTTTAACAGATGCCTTTGCTTATGAGGTTTTACTCTGTCGTTGCACTTCCCTTGGTGGGATGCGGGGATCCCTGTGTGTTGACATTGTTCATGCAGGGGCCCTTGCGTTCTATATGGGGTTGAGAGCATCTGGGTATTAGCATTTGACCTCTCGTTCACAACAACAACAACCACCAATGAAGGGCAGAGTCTGGCTTGTCAGAGACTATACACACGTCTCGGCATGCTTTTACGATAAGGAATGAAAAAGACTCTATGCTTAATAGTCTAGGAGGCCTTCTTCCATGTTTTTCCTTTTTCCTGGAAGGGCTTTCTGGAAATCCGAGCCATCTTTTATTATTATCTCTCCAAGTGCACGTTATAGGCATTGCGATTTATGCTGTACTACATCTAATGTGAAACATATACGGAGGTTACTAGTATAGGTAACTGCACAGTTCATGCTTCACAGTTTAGGGATTCAGGGTATAGGCAACTTCGATGTTGGGCTGAAGCTGCAGGGTGGGTTTGGGTTGGGGTCTGGGGGGTGGGTTTGAGAAACAAGTTCCGCACTTTTCTTGCTGCCCAAAATAGTCTGATTCCTGTTTCTAGCCTACAGATTGTATCCTGTGTTTATTATCCCTGCTATGTAGGTATTTTCTTTTATTCTATGTATATGTTAGAATATGATTAATAGAGTTGAACAAGTAAATTGCATCCTATGGAATACTAGGGGGCTCAATTCCACTATAAATAGATCCTTAGTGTTTATCTCCCTCAAAAAGCAAACTCCCCATCTAATAATTCTCGTTGAAACTCACTTAACTGGTAGCAAGCTATTGGCTCTAAAAAAGCCATGGATTAGTAATTGTTATAATTCCTCCTACTCATCATACTCGAGGGGTGTTAGTATATTGGTCAAGAAAGGACTCCCATTTCAGATGCTAGACCTTGATCTAGATTCCTCTGGTCGTTATGTCATCATACATGCAAAAATTCATGAGATCACTTTGGTGTTAGTGGAGTTATATAACCCTCCTCCTGGATCGTCAGATCTATTACATGAACTTGCACAAAAAACACTTGCTTTCTCAACTCCATATGCCTTCTTTCTGGGAGATTTCAGTATGGTTCCCTCTCCAACAAAGAACTGGCTAACATCAAGATCCTCAGAACCCACAGCACTTTATGACTGGTCTCAGGCATATACACTGTGTGATGTATGGCGATGGAAGCACCCAGACAACCCTTGTGGGGTATACTTGTCACTCAGCATCCTACCGTACTATGTCCCGCATTGATTTAATCTACAGTACCTCAGCTGGTTTAACACTCATACATGATGCTACCTAGAGGCATCTCAGACCACTGTCCATTAGCTTTACAATTAGATTTTGGCATCTCTCGCTCAGACTCAGTATGAACACTCGCACCACACTGGCTCAATATACCTTGAGTCAAATATTATGTTATGAATCATATGAAACAGTACTGGCAACTATCCCATGACCCTGTGCCACCTTTCATTAAATGGGATGCATACAAAGCAGTGACTAGGGGTGCATATATGTCTGGTATTGCTGAGGAGAAAAGGCAGTCTAACATAATTATGCAAAATCTAGAAAAAAAAAACACAGACAGCAGAACAAACCTACATTCAAACCAAGACAGATGAGGACTATAATCTATGGCAGGCTTCTTTAACCTCACTTTCCACCAAGCAACTAGACTACACTAAGCAAGGTATTCAAGTTAAAACGGTCAGGATCTTTGAACAAGGTGACAAGACAGGCAGATTGTTTGCCCAATTGGTAGCACAAGATAAAGGCATGACCTAGATTGCTAAAATTGCTTCTAAGCATAACAGCGAACTGACCCACCCGGGATACATTAACACTGAGTTTCAGAACTTTTATAAACAACTATATACTTCACAAAAACCGCTTCAGACATTCAAACCTACTTATCACACATCTCCCTTCCCAAATTGTCAATGGAAGATAGGGACCTATTGGAGGTGGATATTACCCTCCAGGAGATTCGCCAAGCTGTCTCTACCTTAAAGCCAAGGAAGACCCCTGGGCTCGACGGACTCCCCACGGAACTTTACGCCAAATATAGCAAACAATTGTGCCCACAACTCATAGCACTATTTAAGGAAGTTCTCCAGGAAGGAAAAGTATCCCCTACAATGTCCGAAGCGTTAATCACAATAATTCTGAAAAAGGGCAAGGACCCCTCACTCTGTTCCTCCTACCGCCCTATCTCTCTACTAAATGTGGACAGTAAAATTTTAGCAAAGATACTGGCCACTCGCCTTAATACTGTCATTACCTCAATTGTCCATAAAGACCAACCAATTTATACCCAGGAAAGGGTGTGATATCAATCTACGTCGGCTGTTCACGAATATATCCACTCGGCATGCTAACAGCGGCTCTAGAGTCATTGCATCCCTTGATGCAGAAAAAGCATTTGACAGTGTTGAGTGGATGTATTTGTGGGGAGTTCTGGAAAAATTTGGGGTGGGCCCTAAATGTATCACATATGTCAAAGCTTTATATTCTGACCCCAAAGCAAAGGTTAGGACTGGCAACAGGATTTCCTCCTTCTTCCCTTTTGGCCGGGGTACTCGTCAGGGGTGCCCATTGTCACCCGCATTTTTTGCATTGGCAATGGAGCCCCTGGCGGCAATCTTGCGTTCTTCCACTGAGGTTTCAGGACTCCGTATTGCCGGGCTGGAGGAGAAAGTCTCTTTATATGCGGATGCAGAGGCGTATCTGGGTAATATGGCGCCTATGGCAAACACTGAAAGTGTGCCCCCCCCACTCCTTTTCCCCTTGAAAGGTGGCTAGGTTAGGGTGCAGAGTGGGTGGCTAGTTGAAGGGTGGCTGGGTGCAGGGTGGCTTGGTGCAGGGTGAAGAGTGGCTGGGTGGCTGCTGGCTGGCTGCAGGGTGACTGGGTAAAGGGTGACTGGGTGCTGGTTGAATAGTGGCTGGGTGCTGGTTGAAGGGTGGCTGGGTGCAGGGTGGCTGGATAAAGGGTGGCTGGGTGCTGGTTGAAGGGTGGCTCGGTGTTAGGTGAAGGGTGGCTGGGTGCAGGGTGGCTGGGTGAATGGTGGCTAGGTGCTGGGTGAAGGGTAACTGGGTGCAGGGTGCTGGGTGAATAGTGGCTGGGTTCTGGGTGTAGGCTGGCTGGGTGAAGGGTGGCTGGCTGCAGGGTAGCTGGGTGAAGGGTGGCTGGGTGCAGGGTGGCTGGCTGCAGGGTGAATATTGGCTGGGTGCTGGTTGAAGGGTGGCTGACTGCAGGGTGGCTGGGTGAAGGGTTGATGGGTGCTGGTTGAAGGGTGGCTTGGTGTTGCTGAAGGGTGGCTGGGTGAAGGGTAACTGGGTGAAGGGTGGCTGGCTGCAGGGTGAATAGTGGCTGGGTGCTGGTTGAAGGGTGGCTGGCTGCAGGGTGGCTGGGTGAAGGGTGGATGGGTGCTGGTTGAAGGGTGGCTTGGTGTTGCTGAAGGGTGGCTAGGTGAAGGGTAACTGGGTGCTGGGTGGCTGGCTGCAGGGTGAATAGTGGCTGGGTGCTGGGTGAAGGGTAACTGGGTGCAGGGTGCTGGGTGAAGGGTGGCTGGGTAAAGGGTGGCTGGGTGCTGGGTGAAGGGTGGCTGGCTGCAGGGTGGCTGGGTGAAGGGTGGCTGGGTAAAGGGTGGCTGGGTGCAGGGTAACTGGGTGCAGGCTAACTGGGTGCAGGGTGGCTGCCTGCAGGACAAAGAGTGGCTGGGTGCAAGCCGGGGTGAAGGATGGCTGGGTACGGGTCAGGATGGCTGGGCAGAGTGAATGGTTGCGGAGTGCAGGCTGTTTGCTGTACCTGTATCCTGGTGCGTGCTGCTCCCCCACCGCTGCCGTAGCCAAGTGAGTCCCCGCGGCCGTCATGGTTACAGACCACCTAGTGAGCTCATTGGACAGAGAAGGTGCACTCGCTACCCGCCGTACTCCAAATGCAGGAAGTGACGTCACTTCCGCATTTGAAGTACAGCGGCCGGGTAGCTCGAGCGCCCTCTCTATTCAAGGATCTCACTAGGTGGTCTGTAACCATGACGGCGGCAGGGACGCTAGTGGAGACTCGGCAGGGGGGGGCGCTGCCAGGAGAGGATGCAGAGCGGTGACGTGAGAGTAGCGGCGGGTGGGTTGGGGGACGCAACCCAGGATGGGAGGCTGACAGTGGGGAGGGGAGCAGTGGCATGGGGGCAGGCATGGCTCCCATGGTGCAATAGCGCCCATGGCACTAGCCATGCCTGCACCCCTCTAGATCCGCGTCTGTGCGGATGACCTGCTCCTTTATCTTGCTGATCCACATACATCCCTATCCACTGCTTTAGCTATTATTGACGATTTTGGGAAATACTCTGAGTTAGTAATCAACTGGAGCAAATCTCTGCTATTGCCACTGGATCCCTATCCTCAAATATCACCACCTTCCCTCCCACTCCAGGTAGTGTCTACTATCCAATAACTTGGTTTTGATGTCTCTCCTTAAGTGTCAGACTTTAGCAGGAACATATATGGCACAAAAGGGGCAGTGGTCATCACCTTTATGGAATAATGTTAGACTTCAAGATTTTATTTCCATTCCTGACCCGGGTGTTTGGGCTAACAGGGGCATTCTTAAAATCCAAGATATAGTTGACGGTAACTCTCTCCGACAATTTGGGGATCTTAAACAACTGTCCAATCTTCCAAACTCCATGTTCTTTAGATTTCTTCAACTGCGCCACGCTTCCAATGCCCAGTTTAGGTAAGCTGACCTTCTAGTGCAATCCCACCCCTTAGAAGACCTCCTATCACATTCAGGACTCACAGGAGTTACTTCCCAAGTATATGCACTTCTTATTGATAAAGAGGCTAACCTAACTTATAAACTCATGAACACATGGCAAAAAGATATTCCTGACCTGACTCAAAAGGAATGGGGGGAAGCCATTGCTAATATGGTATCCACACCCATAGCTGCTAAACATAAATTAATCTCACATAAACATAAATTAATTCTTATATAGGACATATATCACCCCTTCTCAAATTGGGAAGGGGAGATGCTGGGAAATGCTGGAGGTATGGAGAGGATGAAGCTGATTTTCTGCACATATTTTGGACATGTGCTAGAATACAGGAATTTTGGGCAAATGTACATGATATGCTTTCCTTCTTATTTCATAACTTAATACCCTACACTATCAAGGCATGTCTACTAGGAATCTTTGGGGATATTGCACTCTCAGACAAAAAAATATTCCTAGCTCACCTACTACTTATGTATGCTAAAAGAGCAATTGCTATACAATGGAGAAAGTCATCTCCATTATCTTTGGCAGATCTCAAAAGGGAAATGGATCTCAATATCCCTATATACAAATTTGTGTATGAAAATAGAGGCTCCCTTAAAAAATTCTACAAAATCTGGAAATGTTGGTTATCGCTCTGTAACATGGGTATATAAATGTTTACCTACTTAGCATATCCATCAGCATGTCCAATATTCGATGTATTATGTTTATATAAATACGTTGTGGCAGGGGAGGGGTCGGATTGCAGGGGAACCTGATCTGTTTGTATGTTCTTTCTATGTTTAAAAACAATAAAAAATGTTTCACACAAAAAATATGTATCAACTTGCAGCACTTGACACATAATGCAGATCTTATCTGTCTGCTGTAGTAATTTTCTGATGACCACCAATATGCTGACATCTGCAGGCTCACCACCTCTATGCTGCTTCCGTTGAATCAGTCCTTCATCGGCAAGCAATCCACTCTGTACCTTCGGGTCTCCCCCTCTTTCCCAGTGATCCGGTCACCAAACCTGCTCCCACTGTATCCAGGCTTCTCCTCAGGACACCGGGCGTTGCAACGGTCGAAAATGCCGCCGCATCACATGCGGTTCCACTCTCACTACTTCCTGGTGAGGAGGCGGGTCGGGTCACGCTCCTCAGCGCACCAATGCGCTGCCTCCGCCTCTCTCATCACTCCCCCGGAAACTCCGTGTCGCAAATTGCTCAGGTAGTGTAAGTGTTAGACCCACTTCACACTGTCAGACGAAATGCAGCGTTTTTCGCACCGCAAACAACCGTAAAGAGCATTAGTGATAACCTCAGTTGAGCCAATCATTGTTTTTACTAGTTGACACCCTCAGGACATAAATATTAGTCATCTCGGCGGCAATCATTGTGTAGTGGTCGTCGAGCTTGTGTGCACATTCGCGGGAGTGCAGTTGATCGCAGTTGTCCAGCCTCTATGGTCAGTGACCAAAGGTCAGGTGACAGTCAGATAGGTTTATACTATATGCAACAATCACTTTAAAATAAAGGGCCCTATGTAAATGAATACAGTAACGGCCGCAAGTGAACTACTTCAAAATATTTCACAGAAGCAGGGCCACCCAGTTAATGTTACACGCATTGCTAAGGAAGCAATGCGCATAGCTAAGGAAGGCACACTCCTTACATGGCAGCAAGCACTGCTATGTAAGGTGTGCATAGGGCGCACTATGGCTCATTAAGCTGCGCTGCTTTAGCACCACATTTAGTTTTCTTTGAAATTAAAGTTTAAAAAAGATTTAGTTCAAGGTTTAAAATCAGATCCACAAAAATGAATTAACATGTGGATTTAGAAAATTCTCTACTACATTTAACTACTTGAGGACCGCAGTGTTAAACCCCCCTAAAGACCAGGCCATTTTTCAAGAGATAGGCCTTGCTGCAGGGCCGCACATGTCAGCACACAAGTGATCCCCCCCTTTTCTCCCCACCAACAGAGCTCTCTGTTGGTGGGGTCTGATCGCCCCCTCCCCCATTGTTCATTAATTATTTTTTTGTAAATATTTATTTCAGTTTTTACCTAATAAATTTCCTTTTTTTATTTTTCTGACAGTCCCTCCCTCCCCCCGCCAGCCAATCATTGTGATCGGCTGTCATAGGCTTCAGCCTATGACAGCCGATCACCCCTGAGGCTGTCCCCTCCGATGACCCCGGAGGGGACAACCGTGTCCCCAGTACAGCGCTGCCTTAGATCGCAGCACTGTACGGGGTAATTAGACAGCGGTTGCGCCATCTAACAGTCTCCTAGTGGCGATCGCCGCTGGGAGACTGAAGGCGGGATGGAGCTCCGCCTACCAAGAGATGTGTGCACATCAGCATGCGCGATCTCTTGCAAAACAGGTTTTTTTTTTTTGGTTTTTTTTTAAAGTTGTCTGGGAGTGGCTGATTTTTCTGCTTAGTTTTTATGAAAATAGATTGTTAATTTCTTAATTCATAGACCCAAATCAATATTGTAATAATAATTTTTTTCATAGTTGCGGAAAAGTTTAACACACGTTGCAGTGTTACAAATGTTACAATCAATCAGAAAAATTGTAATTCCCAGATTTCAAAGAAAAATAATAAATTGTATTGTACATGGCCACCTGCAGGCTACGTTTACAGTGGGAAGTTGCATTCCCTGTTAAATAGGATTGCAATAGGGGAGAAGCGTATAATACATAGATAACATGCTTCACTGCCACTGTTAATATAGTAACGCCTTGCATGCATCAGAAACAGTTTAAGATTGGTAGATTAATATTATCCATTAGCAACTTAGATAGTGCAGGCTGTAGGTTTGTCTAAACACATGCCGTTGTACAGGGTGTGCTTGACTTTAAACTGGGTACATATTTTATGAAAATAATGATGCTTTTCTTAAAATGTATACTGTGTTTATTTATTATTTATTTATTTATTGTATTTTTATAGCGCCAACATATTACGCAGCGCTGAACATTAATTTAGGTTACAGACAATATTTAGGGTGACATACAGCAATATGAGATCACACAGCACAATATGAGCATAAGGTAATGCTTAGTCAGTCACTGGATGGAGCATGGAGATTAGGCAAGGTAGGTTCACTCTAGTGCATAGCATGGGTTTACAGAGGTGCATGATCGGGTAGGACACAAAAGGAGGAGGACCCTACCCAAAGGCTTACAATCTAGAAGGAGAGGTAGAGACACGAAGGTAGGGACCAGAGTTCTGTTGTGGGTTTAGAGCAATTGTGAGGGGTGGTAGGCCAGAGTGAAAAGGTGAGTTTTGAGGGCCTTCTTGAAGATGTTGAAGGAGGGGGTTGCCCTATTCGGTGGAGGTAGAGAGTTCCAAAGTGTTGGAGCAGTTTTTGAGAAGTCCTGGAGGCGTGCATGGGACTGTGTGATGCGGGGGGCGGTCAGGTGAAGTTCATTGGAGGAACGGAGTGAGCGGCTAGGTGTGTACCTCTGAGTAAGATCAGAAATGTAGGTTGGACAGGTTTTGTGGACAGATTTGTAGGTCAGACACAATGTCTTGAATCTGATTCTGGACTGGATAGGAAGCCAGTGGAGGGATTCACGGAGGGGAGCCGCCGTGGTGGAGCGATGGGAGAAGTGGATAATTCTGGCTGCCGCATTCATGATGGACTGCAGTGGGGCTATTCGGGTCATAGGGAGACCAGACAGAAGGGAATTGCAGTAGTCAAGACGGGAAATTATGAAGGCATGGATGAGGAGGAGGTGTTGTCAGGATATGCTCCAAACACAGTGCACATTGTTTATTTTTTAACTTTAATGAATGATCTGGAGGAATCTATGAAAGGAGGTGTAATAATCAGAGGAAACCTTAATGTTTCTCTAAAAACATTATTGAATGCTTACTCCAGTAAGTATTTTGTGTGTGTGTATATATATATATATATATATATATATATATAAACAGGGCCGGATTTCTGCAAAGGCCACAAAGGTCACGGCCTAGGGCGGAAAAAAATCAGTAGGATAAAAGGGCGGCAGGACCTGAGAGAGATAAGAGGCTGCATGTCAAAATAAATCATTTCTCCTGCTTCGAAGCGCCCTGCTTTGCTGCACACACAGTCAGAATTCCAGAGCTCTGTGTATTTTCCTTACTTCGTGGTGTGCGATGAGACAGTGCAATCTCCTGAACATACAAGCTTCAGTTTTTTGCCAGGGGTGAGAGAAACATGGATCACAATGTATACACAATTTCTGATACAGTAAGGTAACCATTTTAACAGAATTATTTCCACTTTACAACTCAAGCTGGGCTAAACAATGTATTGCTGGTCAGACTCTGTTAATGACTTGAGCCATTCCTTCTCCTCTCTCCCCCTGGATTGTAAATCTTAAACAGAAAGATAAGGTTTTTTGTTTTCCTTAGAGAGATTTATGGCAGCCCCTTCTAAGCTAAATCTTAACCCCTTGCTGGCTCATTTTAAAGGCAGCAGTAATGTCTGCAGTAGTATGAGATAGACAACTTCTCTATAATTATAATTGCAAATGTACTGTTGTATACGTTTGTATTGTTACATTGTTTTGTATACCAAAAGTAATAACATACACTAAAAATTAAAAAAATATATATTTGTACCGTGTTGGCAAACAGTAAAAAAAAACAACTGTGAAAGAGTCAGTACAATAAATACTATAAAATAAATACAACAGATCTGTGGTTACAGAAGAGCAGAGAGGGAGATGAACGCCGCTCTGCTACTTCATGCCTGGTACGCACCATGCAATTTGCCATCAGATAGATGGGTTCGAATTGATTACTGACAGGTCCAATCTGATTTCTGATCATTTTTCTAATCGACTTTGTATAAGTGATCGGAAAATCGATTCAACCCATCTATCTGGTGCGTACCAGGCATTAGGGACTCACTGCTCTAACAGGAAAAACAATCATTCATCATTTTTCAGAGAGAAAACATTCATAGGTATACACGACTCACTAAAACAGGCATTTCCTCCTGCAAACAAGTGATCGTTAAGGCTCATACACACATCAGACTATAGTCTTTTGTAAATGAAAGATCACAGACCAATCTTACCACCCTTCATGTAGTATGAGAGCCATACCTACACAGTCTATTCTATGGAGCTGATATCCCCATCAGGTAAAAATCTTTGCAAGATGCTGCACACACAGATGCTGTACAGACACAAAAGATCAGTATCTGCAAAAGATCTGTTCCTGCCAAAGATCCGTTCCTGCAAATTGCATTCATAGTCTATGAGATCTGCAGATCATCATACACACCTTGTTTAACTGACATTCATCTCAGATCAGACAATCATCTGCAGATCTGGAAATCCATCCTGGTGGATCTGATCTGCAGATGAATGTCTGTTAAACAAGGTGTGTATGATGATCTGCAGATTTCATAGACTATGAATGCATTTTGCAGGAACGGATCTTTTGCAGGAACAGATCTTTTGCAGATACTGATCTTTTGAATGTGTACAGCATCTTTGTGTGCAGCATCTTGCAAAGATTTCTGTCTGATGGGGAGTTCAGCTCCATAGAATAGACTGTAGGTATGGCTCTCATACTACATGGAAGGAGGTAAAATTGGTCTGTGATCTTTCATTTTCCTAAAGGCTCATACACACATCAGACCATAGTCTTTGGATAATGAAAGATCACAGACCAATTTTACCCCCTTCCAAGTAGTATGAGAGCCATACCTTCACAGTCTGTTCTATGGAGCTAAACTCCCCATCAGATAAAAATCTTTGCAAGATGCTGCACACAAAGATGCTGTAGACATTCAACAGATCAGTATCTGCAAAAGATCTGTTCCTGCAAAAGATCCGTTCCTGCAAAATGCATTCATAGTCTATGATATCTGCAGATCCTCATACACACCTTATTTAACAGACATTCATCTGCAGATCAGATCCACCAGGATGGATTTTTTAAGACTGCAGATGATTGTCTGATCTGCAGATGAATGTCAGTTAAACAAGGTGTGTATGATGATCTGCAGATCTCATAGACTATGAATGCAATTTGCAGGAATGGATCTTTGGCAGTAACAGATCTTTTGCAGATACTGATCTTTTGTGTCTGTACAGCATCTGTGTGTGCATCTTGCAAAGATTTTTTTCTGATGGAGAGTTCAGCTCCATAGAAAATACTGAGAAGGTATGGCTCTCATACTACATGGAAGGGGGTAAAATTGTTCTGTGATCTTTCATTTTCAAAAGACTATGGTCTGATATGTGTATGTGGCCAAAGACTATGGTCTGATGTGTGTATAAGCCTTTAGTCAGGATGTTGGACAGAATGATATTGAGTGAAGGTGCATACACACTTCAGACCATAGTCTTTGAAAAATGAAAGATCACAGACCAATTTTACCCCCTTTCATGTAGTATGAGAGCCATACCTACACAGTCTATTCTATTGAGCTGAACCCCCCTTCAGATAGAAATCTTTGCAAGATGCTGAACACAAAGATGCTGTACACATTCAAAAGATCAATATCTGCAAAAGATCTGTTCCTGCAAAAGATCCGTTCCTGCAAATTGCATTCATAGTCTATGAGATCTGCAGATCATCATACACACCTTGTTTAACAGACATTCATCTGCAGATCAGACAATCATCTGCAGATCTGAAGATCCATCCTGGTGGATCTGTCTGTTAAACAAGGTGTGTATGATGATCTGCAGATATCATAGACTATGAATGCATTTTGCAGGAACGGATCTTTTGCAGGAACAGATCTTTTGCAGATACTGATCTCTTGAATGTCTACAGCATCTTGCAAAGATTTCTGTCTGATGGGGAGTTCAGCTCCATAGAATAGACTGTGTAGGTATGGCTCTCATACTACATGAAGGGTGGTAAGATTGGTCTGTGATCTTTCATTTTCCAAAGACTATAGTCTGATGTGTGTATGCACCCTGAGTGTGTGTGTGTGTGTGTGGGGGGGGGGGGGGGGCGGTTGGTGGAACCGGGCCTAGGGCACTGGGAAGTCCAAATCCGGCCCTGTATAGAAATGTACCACTGCATTTCACCATATGTTTTTGTGAAGCGTGTGTGTGTGTGTGTGTGTGTGTCCGCATACCAATGAAGATAAATGTGTTCAAGGAAATCAGAGATGAAGGCTTTGGCACAAAATAAACATATCCCCCGATAGATTTTACAAAATAAATACTATACCTGGTATTTTTGCGCTCTGGTGTGCCTTTTTTTTTGTTTTTTGTTGTTTTTTTTACTAAAACTCCATGCAAAACACAGATCACCTGAAAAGCATGTTATTTAGTGGGCTGTGTGCAAAATCAAATCCCCATTTCTAAAAACCTCTTATGACTCACAAATATAGATTAAAAAAAAAAATTTCAGTATACCCTTACATTAGCAGCTCCTCCCATCTTATCACAACTCTCTGTGATGCTGCAAGTATACAGAAAGGGGAAAGCAAAGCCAGAAGGGGGCAGGCTTGGGCTTGAAAAAACATTAGAGAAGACAGACTCAGCTATAATGGTTCCTGAGCAAAGGCAGACTGAATGCTCAGTCTGGGATTTTATCAGGGCTGGTAACAAGCAGGCTGAGCAGTGAAGGATGAAACACAGAGCAGGGTAAGTGTTTTCTCTAATGTTTGGGAAAGGGTAGGAGGCGCCCGAGGATGTATATCTATATTTCTTATATACTATGGTTCAATAAGCTTAAGAAACTGGTATTCCTACCTTGAAGGAGTTACACTCACACGTAAGGTAGCGATAAAACTTCTCAAACTTTTATTAGTAAGGCACAATTTGACAAGCGCTCTGGATCAGGACTTATCTAATACAGGGCACACCTATAGACCTGAGGAAGCGTCTGTGGCCATGAAACGCGTTGTCAAATTGTGCCTTACTAATAAAAGTTTGAGAAGCTTTATTGCTACCTTACGAGTGAGTGTGACTCCTTCAAGGTAGGAATACCAGTTTCTTAAAGAGAACCCGAGGTGTGTTTAAAGAATGTTATCTGCATACAGAGGCTGGATCTGCCTATACAGCCCAGGCTCTGTTGCTATCCCAAACCCCACTAAGGTCCTCCTGCACTCTGCAATCCCTCATAAATCACAGCCGTGCTGTGAGGCTGTGTTTACATCTGTAGTGTCAGTCTCAGCTGCTCCCCCGCCTCCTGCATAGCTCCAGTCCCTGCCCCCATCCCTTCCCTCCAATCAGCAGGGAGGGAAGGGATGCAGGCGGGGACCGGAGTTCTGCAGGAGGCGGGGAGAGCAGCAGACTGACACTATAGAGATAAACACAGCCAGCTCTGACAAGCTGTTTGTCAGCAGCTTGGCTGTGATTTATGAGGGATTGCAGAGTGCAGGGGGACCTTAGGGGGGTTTGGGATAGCAACAGAGGCTGGGCTGTATAGGCAGATCCAGCCTCTGTATGCAGATAATATTCTTTAAATCCGCCTCGGGTTCTCTTTAAAGGGATACTGTAGGGGGGTCGGGGGAAAATGAGTTGAACTTACCCGGGGCCTCTAAGGGTCCCCCGCAGACATCCTGCGCCCGCGCAGCCACTCACCGATGCTCCGACCCCGCCTCCAGTTCACTTCTAGAATTTCAGACTTTAAAGTCTGAAAACCACTGCACCTGCGTTACCATGTCCTCGATCCTGCTGATGTCACCAGGAGTGTACTGCGCAGGCACAGACCATACTGGACTTATGCTATACACTCCTGGTGACATCAGCAGGATTGAGGACATGGCAACGCAGGTGCAGTGGTTTTCAGACTTTAAAGTCTGAAATTCTGCAAGTGAACTGGAGGCGGGGCCGGAGCATCCGTGAGTGGCTGCACGGGAACAGGATGTCTGCGGGGGACCATTAGAAGCCCCCGGTAAGTTCAACTAATTTTCCCCCGACCCCCCTACAGTATCCCTTTAAGCTTATTGAACCATAGTATATAAGAAATATAGATATACATTCCTGGGCGCCTCCTACCCTTTCCCAGTCATTTCACCCCTACCCAGGGGACAGGACTCCTGGAAGCTTTCCAGGTGTACCACCTTTTTTCTGGAGCTGCGACCTACCACATCACTAGAAGCAAGGCTGTGTGGGGATGGTACTTCCTCAAATGCTTAACGAGTGGTTGCTTTTATAGCGACCTAATTTCGTGAGTTTATTTCTTAACTTACACATTTTTTCTGGTATCTCTGTAATAATACACCAGATCGGGCTCCCGATCTTTCTGTGCCTTTTTTGTTTCTTGCAAGAACTTGCCTTTCTCTAATGTTCCAACTGATATATATGGTAAAATACATGAGAGTGCTTCGTCTCTGGTTCTCTTTAAGGTAGGCAATAAAGGATAGTCAGCTACTGAATGCTTGTATATATTTAAAAGGAATCTGAAGTGAAAATAAACTTATGATATAATGATTTGTATGTGTAGTAAAGATGAGAAATAGAACATTAGCAGCACAGATATTGGCTTCAATTCATCAAGGGCTGTTCGATAACAATAACCAAGTCCTTAAAATACCGCATTCAGTATTTTACACTTGTGTGTGCTAATTCATCAATATTTTCACACATGTGGTAGATGTTCGGTAAGCTACTGAAGAGGTCCGTGCAGTGAGGGCATTACAATAGGAACGAGGCATAATGGACATCCCTATAGATGTGCATATTATACATGTTATACTGCCTCTGCTCTTGCTGAATCTGTCACATTAGTCTTAACTTTCTATTTACTTGCCACAGCTTAGATGAACTGCCGAGAAACATTACACATTCCCTGCTTAGGTCATTTTGCCACGAGCTACCACTAGCATCTCTGCATATTCAAACAGGCACTCAAGGGGTTACACTAAGGAAGGGTGCCTGGAAAATATATTTTTTCTTTTCTCTCTGCTCTGCCTGGGGGGTCTCTTCCACCAGAGAAGCCTGGCCAACTTATCAGTGGCACTTGCAGGGGACCGGAGACGTTTCTATTAGCTGCCTGCTCCTGTCAAACATAGAGACATCCACACTGAAGGCATTCCAAGCTTGTTATCGACAGGGGAGGGCTGGAGATAATCACCGCACATGTTATAGAATGCTGTAACCTTGATGTATTTACATTTGCTGACATTTTACTGAAATGTGTTTAGGTAATCAATGAACAAGTCGGTAATTTATCTCACTGCTCAGGAATGTCAGCTTTTCATGCGCTAACTGCTTTGATGAATTAACATTTCACTAAGTGCTCCGTAAAGTCAGCTGTTTTCAGCATTACCGAATGCGGTAATGTTTGATGAATTGAAACCATTGTTTCCAGTACAGAAGGAGTTAAGAAACTTCAGTTTTTATCTATGCAAAAGAGCTTATCTTAACCATTTCTGCTGCCTGGACGTGAAGCTCACGTCCAGGCAGCTGCTGCTGTGCGGGTGCGCGCTCCCGCCACCAATTGCGCGCGTGCACGTGGTGCCCCCGTTAGCCCATCGATCAATGAATGGGAATATAATTCCCATTTATCGATCTAAGTGCCCGCTAGAAAGACCAACTGTTTCTTTTCAGAAACTGCTGTCTTTCTGAAAAAAAAAAATCCCTGTCTTCCTAGTACATCCTGGAAGCGATATCTTGCTTTCAGGACAAACGAAGAGAAAATGCTCACGGTTCTTGTGGCCAAATAGTAATACTACATCTCTATGCACTTTTTAATAAAATAAACCTATATTATATAATTTAAAATTAACTGTTTACCCCCCACGCCAAAAATTACCCAAATAAAATTTTTAATGAAAAAATAAAATAAAAATTCCAAATAAAAAAAACAAATACAAAACATAAATAGTTACCTAAGGGTCTGAACTTTTTATATATGCATGTGAAGAGAGTATATTTCGAACATTTTTTTAACTATAAGCTCGTAAATAGCGGTGGACGCAAATCTGAAAAAATGCACCTTTATTTCCCAAAAAAATATTGGCGCCATACATTGTGATAGGGACATAATTTAAATAATAACCGGGACAAATGGGCAAATAAAATACATAGGTTTTAATTATGGTAGCATGTATTGTTTTAAAGATATAACGTCTGAAACCTGAGAAATAATGATTTTTTTCCATTATTTCCTTAATATTCCTGGTAAAACGCATTTATACAAAAATGATTTTTAGCAAAATGTACTACCCAAAGAAAGCCTTATAGGTGGCGGAAAAAACAAGATATAGATCAATTCATTGTGATAATTAGTGATAAAGTTATTGGCGAATGAATGGGAGGTGAAAATTGCTCTGATGCATAAGGTGAAAAATCCCTGCAGGCTGAAATGGTTAAAGGGGCACTATAGTGAAAAATGTAAAATATGTGCAAATAGACAAATAAGAAGTATGTTTTTTTTCCAGAGTAAAATGAGCCATACTTTTCTCCTATGTTGCTGTCACTTACAGTAGGCAGTAGAAATCTGCCAGAAGCGACAGGTTTTGGACTAGTCCATCTCTTCATAGGGGATTCTCAGCAAGGCTTTTATTCTTTATAAAGATATTCCCTAAAAAGGATTTAAACAATGATGCTGGGCAGCTTACCTACTCGCTACACAGTTTATTGGCAGTTGAACAGAGCAACTGCCATTCACTTAGTGCTTTTGAGAATAAATAAATCCCTGAGAATCCCCCATGAAGAGATGGACTAGTCCAAAACCTGTCGCTTCTGGCAGATTTCTGCTACTTACTGTAAGTGACAGCAACATAGGAGAAAAGTAATTTATGGCTTATTTTACTCTTGAAGAAACATACTTCTTATTTGTTTGTTTGCACATATTTTAAATTTTACAATTTTTCACCATAGTGCACCTTTAACTCCTTGACCAATAGTTGCTTTCTGGAGCATTTATACATCAAAGAAACAGTCGGGGACAGATTTAGATAACATTTTTACTCCTGGGAAGTTCAAAGTGTCATTACCTCTGCTTGTGTTATAGTTTAAAATACAGGGTGTGGCTTGTAATTGCAAATATTAGAGAATTATGCAATGAATAAAGAATAATGCAAAAGCTTTATTTCACTTTAGTGTCACTTTAATTTAGGTGTAAAAGATTGTTCTTTATTTTTAACTTATCATATAATAAATACAAAAAATGATTATTTATTAGTTTCTCAATAATTATTTCCTCATAGTGAGAACATAGGAATTGACACTTGTACATTACTGGATCCTTCACAAAGCAATGCAATACTTATTAGAAGACTTTAGGGCCATACACACATGAAGTTGTCACCTGATACAAGCATTAAAGCTCATTTCAGGTGTCAGTATTAGGCTGGTTTCACAGTGGGACGTTAAAGCAGCAGCCAGTAACGCAGCCTAACTCACAGCACTGTAAAATCAATTGTGCTGTTCACAGTGCCCACGTTGCGTTACATAGTAACGCAGCACGTATAACCACTTGAGGACCCAGCCTTTACCCCCCCTTAAGGACCAGCGCTTATTACAGAGATCTGTGCTGGGTGGGCTCTACAGCCCCCAGCACAGATCAAACATTAGGCAGAGCGACCAGATCGCCCCCCTTTTTTCCCCACTAGGGGGATGATGTGCTGGGGGGGTCTGATCGCTCCTGCCTGCGTGTGGCTGGCGGGGGGGGCACCTCAAAGCCCCCTCCACAGCAGGTTTCCCCCTCTCCCTCTCCTCCCTCCCTTCCCCGGAGATCAGAGGCTGCACAGGAACGGATCTGTCCTGTGCAGCCTCTAACAGGCTCCTGCCTGTCATGTGACAGCGATTCCCGGCCGCTGATTGGCCGGGGATCGCTGATCTGGTACAACGCTGCTACTATTCGCAGCGTTGTACAAATGTAAACAAAGCGGATTATTTCCGCTTGTGTTTACATTTAGCCTGCGAGCCGCGATCAGGCGGCCCGCAGGCTATTCACGGAGCCCCCCGCCGTGAATTGACAGGAAGCAGCCGCTCGCGCGAGCGGCTGTTTCCTGATTAATTAGCCTGCAGCCGGCGACGCAGATCTGCGTCGCTGGTCCTGCAGCTACCACTTTGCCGACGCGCGTTATGAGTGCGCAGTCGGCAAGTGGTTAAACAAAGTGCTGCATGATGTACGTTATACTGGGCTAAGAAGCGTTAGACTGCTTGCACATGCTCAGTAATGTTGGAGGAGGAGGTCTCCCCTCCTCCTCCGCAGCCAGCCACATGGCTAATTAATATTCACTGCACTGCAGAGACTCGTGGTAGGACTGTAGTGTTGTCCGGATCATGAACGAATCGTTCATTTGATCCGTATCTTTTTTGTGAGTCGACTCATCCGTATCATCAAAATGAAAGATTCAGTTCACAGTGGATGTCTGTCTGGAAGAAACAGGAACATGCAAAATGTACAGTGCAGGGAAAGTCCTGTCCTGCTAGTCATTTCACCCAGTCTGCTTCCCTAGTAAAATGATTCGGTTCAAAGATCCGGATCTTTTCAATGATCCGATTCAAATGATCCGAATCCATTAAAAAGATCCGGACTTCCTATCACTAACCTGGAGCGGCCGCTTTGAGAGCTGCATAACGCAGCTCAATCTGGCGTCCAACTTCAACACCACCATACGTTGCATTCGGGGCACGTTATACGACCATAACGTCCCCTAAAACGCAACGTCTTGGTGTGTAAGTAGCCTTAAAGCAGGTCTGAACTCAGAACGTCCTCTCTGCACAACAGAATAATAACCTTTAAACAAAAAAACATTTCTTTGTTACAGCTGATACAAATCCTAAAATAAATCTGCTCTGTTTCAACTTCCTGATTCATGAAAGCAGACATATTGTTAACATCCTGTGCTTTCAAATGAGCTTAGCTGCCATCTATGCCAAGGCAGTCATGTGACACAGGGGAGAGATCAAATTACAACTTGTGATTAGACACAAATGAGAAGGAATTAAGCAGGCTCAACTATCTAAATACATACAGGGTGCATTTCTCTCTGGTTTTCTTATGTCCTGTGCAAGAGTTCAGGTCCACTTTAAAACAATAATTGTGCAAACAAGCTTTTCCACTCCCTGCATGGTTTTCCAGCAAATGTGATTACTAACAAGTTGTCAGTAGGTGTCAAAGGACATCTGTACAACTTTGCGGAGGTGCCCAAAATGATCAGGTTAAGAAAAAAAAAACTAGGGATTTACCACATTTAAAATTTAGTGTGTGTGGTATGTGTATTCATTTCTAGTAATTGCGTTTTTGGTTTCTTAGTTTGGACGTGAGAAGTTAAATCCAGAGCAAAGAGCCCTTGCAAGTTTGACAAGCGTTATTTACCTTCTCAGGCAACGTATCAGGTATGTTTTATATTTTCACGTTGTAATTCTCTTAAAGTGAATGTTTACCAGTTCAGAAATAAAAAAGTCAGATACTCACCTAAGGAGAGGGAAGGCTCGGTCCTAATGAGCCTTCCCTCTCCTCTCCCGGTGCCCGGGCCCGCGCAGGGTCCCCCGTAGCAGTATTCGACCAGTTCGGTCAAATACTGCAACTTCCGCCACCGAAGGGAGGTTTCGGAAGCCTTCGGGAGCACTCGGGCTCCCGAAGACGGGCCGCTCCATACTACGCATGCGCGAGCGCCCTCTATGACGCACTCGCGCATGCGTAGTATGGAGCGGCCCGTCTTCGAAAGCCTGAGTGCTCCCGAAGACCTCCGAAGTCCTTGCGGACGCGAACGGGGGAGCCAGCGCAGCACCGAGGGCACCGGGAGAGGAGAGGGAAGGCTCATTAGGACCGGGCCTTCCCTCTCCTTAGGTGAGTATCTGACTTTTTTATTTTTGAACTGGTAACCATTGGCTTTAAACTGGGGTGAAAAAGGGTCTTTTCTAAGTCATAAAAAAATCAGTTCTACATTGATTGAAATGTATATAAATCATTCCCCCACCAATAAATAACTGCACATTCAGGAGTATGAACCTGCAGTACCTTAGTACCCTAAGCCAAGTAGGAGGAAGTAGATTTTTATGTGATTGCGATTTTTTTGCCTCTGCCCTGCAATTGCAATTTTGGAGCTCAAGATGGGACACTCACACTGGATGAGTATAAAGAAAAGTATTTACCATGTTGCCAGGCTTCGGACACAGGAAAAGGTGTTACAGGTATAGTATATTTATTGTGAGGGTGCTAAATAATGTACTACCGTATATACTCGGATACAAGTCGACCTCATGTATAAGTCGACCCCAAAATTTGACCCTCTTAAACAGGAATTTATTAATTACTCAAATATAAGTCTGTGCAGCAAAGTTAAGGGCTGTGTGGCCCTTCTAGCAGTGTGGCCCCTTTGTCCCCCTGGCTGTGTGGCCCCTCTAGTTGTGTGTCCTCTGTGTCCCCCTGGCTGTGTGGAGTCTGTGTCCCCTGGCTGTGTGGCTTCTGTGTGGCCCCTGTTCCCCCTGGCTGTGTGGCTTCTGCTGTGTGGCCCCTGTTTCCCCTGGCTGTGTGGCTTCTGTGTCCCCCTGGCTGTGTGGCCTCTGTGTCCCCTGGCTGTGTGGCTTCTGTATCCCCCTGGCTGTGTGGCCCCTGTTTCCCCTGGCTGTGTGGCTTCTGTGTCCCCCTGGCTGTGTGGCCTCTGTGTCCCCTGGCTGTGTGGCTTCTGTATCCCCCTGGCTGTGTGGCCCCTGTTTCCCCTGGCTGTGTGGCTTCTGTGTCCCCCTGGCTGTGTGGCTTCTGTGTCCCCCTGGTTGTGTGGCCCGTTTCCCCTGGCTGTGTGGCTTCTGTGTCCGCCTGGCTGTGTGGCCCGTTTCCCCTGGCTGTGTGGCCTCTGTGTCCCCCTGGCTGTGTGGCCTCTGTGTCCCCCTGGCTGTGTGGCTCATGCTCGGTGGCCCCTGTGTCCTGCTGGCTGTGTGGCTCCTGCTGTGAGGCCCCTGTGCCTGTGCAGTCACTGGTGGGCAATAGCTATCCCCTGTCTCCCCTTCCCAGCAGTGTTAGCAGAAAGCTTGCTAAAAAGCCCCCCTCCCTCCCACCACCATGTAAAGAGGCCTCTTCTCTCTACCTCTCCCCCCTCTGTGTGATCACTGAAGCCAGCAATCACTCACTGAGCTATCTGGTGTTCCGACCGTGATAACAAAAGCAGACAGTTTACTGAAAACCCCCCTCCCTCCCACCACCACGCAAAGGAGCCTCTTATCTCTATCTCTCCCCCCTGTGTAATCGCTAAAGTGGAAGCTTCTCACTCACACTAATCCATCCCAGCGCAGCCCTCTTCTCCCTGGCAGCCCTCTTCTCCCTGAGTCCCTGTAGTCACGCTGACTGGGCTGTGTATGCATAAGCTACAGCTTCCGATGTCATGTGATACATGAAGTCACATGACAGGAGCCGTAGCTGTGAGCTCAATGCATACACAGCCCAGCCAGCGTGACTGACTACAGGGAGAAGAGGGCTGCGCTCGGATGGATTAGTGAGTGAGAAGCTTCCACTTCAGCGATTCCACAGTTGGGAGAGATAGACAAGAGGCTCCTTTGCATGGTGGTGGGTGGGAGGGGGATTTTCAATAAACTGTCTGCTTTGCATTACAGGAAGGGGGAGAGAAAGAGGTGCCTCCCCCATTCCTGGCTATAAGTGGGGAAATTTTGGACTATCTCGAGTATAAGGCGACCCCCCCCCCCCCCACTTTTATACTTTGAGTCAGTCCAAAATTTCTCGACTTATAGCCGAGTATATACGGTAACTATATAATCATATACAGTTGTGCTCATAAGTTTACATACCCTGGCAGAATGTATAATTCCTTAACTATTTTTCATAGAATATGAATGGTAACACTAAAACTTTTTTCACTTATGGTTATTGTTTCGATTAAGCCATTTATTGTCAAACAACTGTGTTTACTCTTTTTATATAACAATTACTACCCGAATGACAACAAAAGGATAGGGTGATTAACCCCTTGGAAAAAACACAGAGACAGTTGAAGCCCAATAGTGCAACACATCACTTAACATTTTTAGGAAATAACTTTTAAAGGAAATATACTCACAAAGGTGGGTTGCAACAAGGGGCAACCAACCACATAAAGCAGAAGGAGAACACTAGCCTTTCTCCACTTGGATACCTCCAGTGATAGCTGGATATAAGGTGGTTTATTTGCAAAGGCAACACGTTTCGTGGGTACAAGCCCACTTCCTCAGGCCAATAACAGTGCAGCTATGTAGATGCCAAAGAGCTTGGAGCGCTGCTGGCGCCTCTTGATCAAAAAATTTAAGCCCCCTTAATGCCGCTTGTCCTTTGCCGTCTCCGTGAGTGGCTCCTGTCGCCCCCCCCCCCCCCCCCCAATTAAGTCCGAAAGCCTAAGTCACGCTTCGTCGTCTCAGGTTCCCTTTAAGCTTCCGCTTAAGTTTAAACAACAGCAGTAAAATTCCTGATTTGTAATCACATAAGTAAAACCTTGTATTGCAAGTAACTAATAGAGCTTTGCAAGGCAAGCAAAATGTTTTATGAAATTTTGACTTGGTAAGCAATTAACATCTTGATATACAGGAACAGAAAAGTATTTTTTTACATTTTTACTTTATACAATATAGTATGTGTTTTTTTCACAGCAGCTGATGTTATTGATAGAGAAAACTGACAAAATGTGCAGAGTCATCATGCAGAATGTCAGTTTTTCTTCTGCGTGCGAACAACAGATTAAGTGTGAACCAGCCCATTGATTAACAAGAGTTCTCAGTTTTTCTGTGCAGAAAATGTGCACGAAAACAGTCAAGTTTGTTCCCTGCCTCAAAGTAAGGAAAGTATCCAAGCCAGTTTTTAATGCACGCATAGATTTTGCCATAACTATCGCTGCTTCCTGTGATGAAATATTCCACATCATACGCATTCTTAGTTGAAAGAACCCCCGTTCTAAACAGGTGGTAAAATCTCCTTGCCTCCATGTTGGATAAAAGCTAAGGATATTGGGCCTGATCTCTATCATGTATTCTTAAGGTTTGGTACTGTAAGATGTATCCAGCCACACCTGCTATGTCTAAATGGCAAGACAGAATGATAACTGTATTGCTTCAGGACAACTGGGATTCTGTATTTGGAGGCGTGGCCAAATCCTCCATCAGCTCCACTATGAAAAAAGGAGGTTACAGAATAATTTATGACTGGTACAGACCCCCCTCCCTGCTGCACAAATGGGGCATGTTAACCTCTGACCAGTCCTTTAACTTTCTCTGAGTCTTTTCTCCAGTCTGGAAAAAAGGGCCTCCACTTGGCTAACTTACACAGGCTCCTACAAATGTGGGTACAACACCTGTAGGTATTGTCGCGTTCACAGTCCATCCCGTGAGATAATTTCCACCTCCAATAATGCTACATTTCAGATTAAACAATATATTAATTGTAACACTAACTATGTGGACTATCCGGTCGGATGTACTGTTTGCAAGCTACAATACGTGGGCTGTACGACACGTCCCCTACGCTAACGTATTTCTGAACATTTTAACGGACCCTCTAGATGCCTTAAAAATGAGGCCTATATCTCCCAGGTGTCCAGTGTAGCGAAACATTTATTGAACACACATCAGGGCGACATGAGGGGCTTTACTTTCCAGGGGGTGGAGAGGGTTGCCCGTTCCATTAGAGGGGGGATACGTACAAACTCTTACGCAAAAGAGAGGCTCTCTGGATTTGGAGGCTGGACACACGTACCCCAAAGGGATTAAACTCTAGGATGGACAACAACCTAGTCTATGACTTTGGCTCATAGGTCCTTACATAAAAAATGATGTCTCTTTCATTATGACTATTTTGTATTGCATAATAATATTTATGACAACTTTTGAACTTTCTAATTTATGCATTTTTTCTCCTATGCCATTCATATGACTTGATATTGTTGTTGTTTTTGTAATTTTTACATTTTTGTATATTGGTTTTAATATACTGCAAATAGGATTTTCTGTTACTCTGTACTGAAATTTATGTGCATGCCACTTTAAGACTGATAACCACGCCTCCCCACTTTCCTGTGGGGAGGTACCAGACTATATAAACCAGTGCTTTGTATCAGTATGTAAGCTATGATTAAGGGGCCATACGCGTTAGCTTTTTATCTTTTGTATTCAGTGATGGAATAATAAATGCCAACCTTTTTTCACCCAACCTTTGGTGCAGCGGAACCTTTTTCTTCTTGAGTCCTTTACAAGGATGCGGTCATGCCCCTGATCAGCTTCACTGCTGGTGGTAGTGCCCAGTGGTAGGGGGATTTTGGGACTGTTTCCAGTTAGCCTCTACTGTCTTTAAAAGACTGGCCCGGGGTTAAAACCCCCCCAAAATCTACTTACATACCTGGGGCTTCCTCCAGCTCCTGACAGCCTATTTATCCCTTGCCTCCGCTCCGCTCCCAGCTGGTGTCCCAGGGTCCCCATCATTGCAGATGCCGACCTTGCCAGGTTGGCATTGCGGCCCCGCACTCGCGCAGGAACAGAAGATGCTGACATTGGGACATCGTCAGGGAGCGGAACTGTGGTGAGGGACAAATAGGCTGCCAGGGGCTGGAGGAAGACCCAGGTAAGTAGATTTTGTTATTTTTGTTATTTAACCCCGGACCTGCCATTTAAGGTTGATGTCTCCCCTAGCCCCTGGTAGCACTGTTTCAGCTGAAGCCTATTCACCTCTCTAAGGTGAATAGGCTTCTGCTACAGTTTTAAAACAGTGCACAGGCATTAATAGCTAAGCAGTGGGAATCCCCCTACATCTGCCCCCGGGCCTTCACCCACAGATTTTGAGAGATATACCTACTGGAAAAGATTACCTTTTCATTGGCTAATCATATGTCCCAGTTTGATGAAATCTAGGCCGCTCAATCTCACACCGCTCATAAAGATTGTAGAAAAAGTTTATTATGTAGGCTCTGTAAGTTTGTGCTTGTGAGGTGTTTGTGGCCTGGTAATAATTTGCGTTTTTTTTTTTATAGGATTATTCTGTGTATAACCTTTTATAGGATTATTCTGTGTATAGTATCTTATTATTATTGGTGCCTGCAATACTGATTACAGTCAGGGAAAGAGGTATTTGACTCCCTGATGATTTTGCTTGTTTGCCTTCTGGCCAAGAAATTACCAGTCTATAATTGTAATGGTGGGTTTATTGTAGCTGTGAGAGACAGAATAACAACAAAAGAACCCTCAAAATCCCAGTGCCCTAAAGTCAAAGCATGGTGTGCATTGCAAAGAGTGAAAGAAGTATTTGATCTTCTATCAAAAAAAAGTCTTGTTTGCAATCACAGAGGTCAGAAGTTTCTTGTAATTGGCCTCAGGTTTGCACACATTTCAGGAGGGATTTTGGCCCACTTCACTTTGCAGATCCTCTCCAAGTCAGTAAGGTTTTGAGGCTGATGTTTGGCAACTCAAACCTTAACCTCTAGCCGACTGCGTCACGCCGATGGGCGTGACCGCGGCGGAAGCCCCAGGACCTCCTAACACTGATAGGTGTAAAGTCCCGGGGCAGGGATTTGCAGGAGATCATCTCCGCTTGAATGATGGAGCTCCGCTCCGCCATCAGTATCTCAGCAGCGATCGCCGCCAGGAGACTGTTAGACAGCGAAACCGCCATCTATTTAGTCTGCACAGCATTGTGATCTAAGGCACCGATGTACTGGGGACAGCCGTGTGACATGGCTGTCCCCATGGGTGGCAAGACAGTGATCCGCTGTCTTGCATATGAAGCCTATGACAGCCGATCACACTGATTGGCTGGCGGGTGGAGGGAGGGTAAAAAAAAAAAAAAAAAAATAAGAAAATGTTTTAACAAAATAAAGACTAAATGTTTGTAAAAAAATACCGGTAAATAAACAATGGGGGAGCAATCACAGCCCACCAACAGATAGATCTGTTGGTGAGTGGGAAAAGGGGGGGAATCACTTGTGTGCTGAATTGTGCGGCCCTGCAGCAAGCCCTTAAAGCTGCAGTGGCCTAATTTATAAAAAATAACCTGGTCTCTAGGGTGGCTTACATTTATTGGAGGAACCCCTCCCTTCCTTTCATATTGCCGGGCCAGAATCCGGCAGACTGGTGGAGAAGATAAAAAAAACAAAACACAGGCTTCTACTGATGATTTCACAGGGGAGGTGATCTCAGCTTCTGTGAGATTTCACATAGACGACGCCCCTGAGAGGGGAGGGTAGCTGATGACGAACACACCTATGATCTAAAACCTCCTACTAAGCTCAGAAGTAATGGTTGCCACCTGTATAACCCTAGTTATGAAAAGAGAAGGGTGAAAAGCATACATTGAAATGCTCATAGGCTTGAAGGAGTGTTTATTTATCTTTGTATGTGTCAGAGTGGTGCAACTAAATATTTTGAATTAAAAAAATGTTTGGTTTGGGTCCACTTTAAGTGGTTAAGCTCCTTCCACAGATATTATATTATAAAGATATTATATTATAAATATAAATGATGTACACTTTTGAAAGGTTATGTAATCGTTTTCTCTGAAGTGTCACTATAATAGTTTTGCTTTTTACCGTCATTTGGTAACTTGATGAAAATGCAGAAGATGTGTGTTAAGTAAACGGTTGTAGAGTCTTTTAGTGTATTAACAGGGCTGGCCTTACCATGAAGCCACCCTGAATCATGCACCATGTTTATAGGCAAAGTTGCCGCAGTAAAACACAATTACCCAATGCATCACCAGATCCTCTCCTCTGTGCCTCTCCCGATGCTAGTCATGTGACAGTGGGAACCTACGGAGAAGCACTGCCTTATGGTAATAGGAGAGGCACAGTGCCAGGAGAGAAGATGACCCAGTGATAGACCAAAATAATTGATTGTGCTCTGCTTGGGTCGCTCTGCATAATGTAAAGGGAGAGGGGACATACTGGCTGCACATTCAAGTGTTTGCTTTGAAGTTAGTGGAAGACACACTTGTTTGCCAGGTGGGGTAGCGCATTTTTTAAGGAGGAGAAGCAGCGCAAACTTCAGAAATGGCCATGTAGTTAAAACAACCATTGTTATAGTGAATTGCTTGATATTTTGACACATACAAAATAGTGCAAGTATTTTTGTACAACTAAATCTTTTACTATTTTTCAGGCGTCTGGGATTCCGCGGTCTCTACAAAGGGCTTGAAGCTAAACTCCTACAAACAGTCCTCACAGCAGCTCTTATGTTTCTTATATATGAAAAAATGGCCAGCCTAACATTTAGGCTTATGGGACTGAAAGCTTGAGAAAATGACTGGAAAGTTCACCTTCCCTGTTCAGCTGCTTGTTTTTTACAGTTCACTTTTGAAAAGTGTAAAATATTTTTATAAGTGAATGAAGAAAAAAATAGCGTCAAGTAAACCATACCTTTTATTGCATGTAAAACGTCACACTGGTGTTGGTGTGGAATTAGAGAATGTATTTGATTGATAAAACAGAAACAAAATATAAAATTCTTAAAAGTCTTATCTCGAAATTGAAATAATTATGAAAACAGAGCCCTTCCCCATGTAATATTACAACACAAAAAAATAACCAAACAAAAGCCAACCATGATATAGTTTGTGTTTTAATGTTTCCCGTGGTTTTTAGCTCCCAGCCGGCTGTGGCGAACCCTCATATACCCGGAATACAGCGGTCCTCCCACAGTGCACAGAAGGGGCAGATTCAACTGCAGTCATGTAATTGCTATTTTCCAACATCATAACAAAGTTATTGTATCTTTTACTAGTTTATTACAGGAGAGTAGAGGTTTTGTAGTAATTAAAAATTCTGGAAGTAGTGTTCTCACCAGATTTTTTTTTCAGCGGGTGGCAGGAATATGTAGCTGGGTGAAGTGGGACAGCGAGGCAGGTCATTTGAGCACACGCACGGAGGTGCCGGCATGGCTATAGCTGCAGTGCTATAGTCCATGCCCCGCATACGGGTAATTCGGGGTTCCGGTGACCCAAATTACTTAAGTTGCTATGACTCGGAGAAGGAATAGTATTTAATGCTGCCCGGTGATTCATTCGTCTCACCCTGCGCCCAACTGACTGGGCGTACATACGGACAGGGAAATGTAGGGCTGCCGCTTCCATAAGGGCAACCTGAGCAATTGCTAAGGACCCCAGAACCATCAGACAGGGGACACAGAGAAATCTTACAATACACACAGAAACACACACAGTACACATACAGAAACACACTACACACACACACAGAAACATACACTATACACATATAAACACACTACACACACAGAAACAAAAACTATATGTATCACAAACACACACATTGCATAGTAGGCTTTTTAAAGATATTAACGGCACTGCACCATGTGGAGAAGGTGGGGCCAGCTAGGCAGTGGCGTAAATAGGGAATTTGATTCCCAATGCTGATTATTTACAGAACACCCCCCCCCCCCCCAAAAAAAAATATATATATATATATATATGGGAGGGTGGAAGGGTTGGGGAGCCAAGCATGGTGCTGAAAAGTTTTGGGGAAACGGAGTTGTCAGGATGTGGTCGGAGCGAACCATCTTGAAACTCTATACAGTGCTGCAGAAGATGTCAGTGCTATATAAATGCACAATAATAATATGGTAGGACATTAGACTATGACTATGGTGCAAATAAATTGTGAGCTCCTATGAGGACATTCAGAAACGGGACATACGAAAGAGGGGGATGCATAGGAGGTTGGGGGGAGATAAAGAGGTAGACACACAAGACAGAGAAATGGCAGGAAGGACTCTCATCAGGACTGCAGACATCATCAGTGCTGTCTGGCAGGGACATGCTGTTAGAAGAAGCCACTGAAATCAGAAAAGAGGACAGGGTCATGGGGGGAGGACAACGGGGTGCGAGGGGGAGCTAGAAAAAGAGATATGATTACCTGCAATCAAGCTAATCTAAATTGCCTGGAGCTTGCTTCTCTGCTTACTTCAGAAGTCGGCTGTCACCACCTGTATCATTATGCATCAGCAGATTGCCCTGCATTCTTGATTAATTACTCTGTTCAGGATAAATAAGCAATAGTCCAGGCCACTTTGGTATTACAGCAGCCAGTGCACATGGCTACTAATGACAGGCAACTTCTGATGCACTAAACACATCCTGCCACCTCTCCCTGCTAATGTCCCAGCTGCAGCACAGCAATCATTCTCTCTACTTACCCTGCTGCTCTACACATTCATTCACTGCAGGCTGTGTGCAGAGAGCAAGGAAACACATTGCCCACGGGACAGGAAGGTGGAGGGGTGCTACATCTAGTGCACTGCCTGCTGCTATTTTCCTGAATGTTGCCCGAGCTATGACAAAAGGTCCCAGGTGAAAAGGTGAAAGAACACAGTAGCTGAGCACCACAGCGGCACCCCTAGCCATGGGTACACCCAGGACTGTGAGCACCTGCAGCCTTGTGGTACGTACGCCACTGCAGCTAGGACTGCAGATATTAATGAAAATGAGAGGCACGCACTAGCAGCTCTCCCATCCTTTGTCAGCAATAGTTGAAGTTAAATCATCTGCTATACCAGTGTACAGCACTGTGTACCCCCTAGAGGATGCTGCCTGAATTACATGGTTCTGGTTTGCAGCATTATCGGGCCAGTTCTGATAGGAGGGGAGCGCCCTGCTGATAGGGCTTGAGGTGAACACTGAAGTATGCTTCAAAACATACCTGAAAAAAACCTCTCTAGATTGGACATATCCCCAAGTACTGTGATAGTTATTCTCACAAATAGCCACATGAGTTACTTTATCCTTATTACTACAGTGGGAGTATTTCAGTTAGTATGTAAGGGTTAGGGTGAAGTAGGTGTGATTTGATGTCACACCGTAAATGGAGGGGGGGGGGGGGGCACACGCTGACGCTGTATCTGGATTAAGCTTATTAATGCTGACATTTGAATTTGCTAGATGTAAGCAGAGGGACATACTCAGGGCAGGGCCGAGGCAAAGGCGAGAGAGGCTCCAGCCTCAGGGTGCAGTGTAGGAAGGGACGCACAACTCACTCAGCTATCATTCCCCTATTGTGTTTGAAGCAGAGAGAAATAAGATACATGGGATACATGGCAGTGACTGCAAGCCAGATAACTAGAGATTAAGGTGTTGGGGGGGGGGGGGGGGTTGGGGAGCGGCTGGCTGGGGAGCAATAGCAAGCAGTGTGTGATGGCTGGGGTGGGAGGGATGGAGGGGCGCACTTTGGTGTCTCAGCCTTGGGTGCTGGAGGACCTTGTCCCAGCTCTGGGAATACTTCACTATAGAAATGAAGATGAAGAACTGATGTGGCTGCTTTTGAAGACAAACAGCCCAGTACATGGTGATTATTCAGTATGAAAATGTTTTCTCCACTTGAGATTTCTTAAAGGGTTCATAAAGATTATATTAAGTAAAATAATATTTCTTTCTATGCATTCCACTTTTGAATGCAATTATAATGATCATCCTTTATATTTCATATACTTGCCTTGTATAATACTGTATGACATAATGCAGCATTACCAGTTCTGTAATACTATTGTTGATTTGTTTACCATGTTCCACACAGAGCTTTACCTGTGATAGCTTGACAAAATAAATTTTGCCTTATCATTCCTCCATTGTATGTGGCATTCAGTAAGTAAAATCTGGACATACCGAGGGCTCCTACACTCAATGGGCCTGATCCAATTCACTTTTTCAATGGAAGGCTGCTGAAAGGTTATTTAAACAGAAGATGAAAAATTATCTCCTAGGAGAAAACTTAGGAAAAAAAGTGAATTGGATCTGGCCCTAGATGTGATGTTAGACAGCTGAAGTGAGAGGGATATGGAGGCTGCTTTAAATAAATAGTTTTAAACCATACTGGTTGCCTGGCAGTCCTGCTGATTTTTCATACATAAGTAGTGTGTGAATCATCCACTTGAAACAAGCATGTGGCAAAATCAGTCAAGAGTTTAAAGAGTAACTGTCAAGCATAACATCCAAAATCAATTCTCTATTAGTAGCTGTTAAATGAGTAAAAATGCTAACCAGGCAATTCAAAAGTTTAAAATCAATCTCACTTTTTTTCCCAATAGATTATCTTTCCCCATGCCCCTAGGCTCTTTTCTCATACGGTATGCTGGTCTAAGGAAGCTGCAGTGAATGCTAATGCAGCCTGATTAACAGGAATGCATTCAGGTGGGAATTAGGACTATGGAGATTATGAAAGAGGAGGAGGAGTTACAAGTCTGTGTGCATGGATAGGGAACTGGCTAATGGACAGAAAACAAAGAGTTGTGGTCAATGGATCATACTCAAAATAGGTGACTGTTAGCAGTGGGGTCCCACAGGTGTCTGTACTGGGTCCAGTGCTCTTCAATTTATTTATTAATGACCTAGTAGATGCAGTAGAAAGCAATGTTGCTATTTTTGCAGATGATACAAAATTGTGCAGAATCAGGAAGATAATGACATATTGCAACAGCATCTGGATAGGATGGCTATATGGGCATATAAATGGCAGATGAAATTCAATGTTGAAAAATGTAAAGTCATGCATTTTGGTCGTACCAATGGTCTAGCACCATACAAAATAAATGGGATACAGTTGGGGACATCAAACTTGGAGATGGACTTAGGAGTACTCATTGACAACAAGTTAAATAATTGTATTCAATGCCAAGCTGCTGCAGCTAAAGCTAATAACATTTTGGAAAGCATTAAAAGGGAAATAAAAACTGCTAGCATAATATTGCACCTGTTTAACTCTCTAGTAAGGCCACATCTGGAATATGGAATTCAGTTCTAAGCACCACATTACAGGAAAGATATTGCAGTTTTAGAGCAGGTGCAGAGACGAGCAACAAAATTGATACGTGGGACGGAAGGTCTCACTTACCAAGAAAGGTTAGATAAACTGTGTTTATTTAGTCTAGAGAAAAGACGCCTTAGAGGGGATCTAATTTACATGTATAAATACATCAGAGGGCAATATAAAAGCTCGGCCGATGAGCTTTTTGTCCCTAGGCCTTCTCAAAGGACTAGAGGACATGATCTGCGCATGAAGGAAAAACGTTTTAGCCTTTTTTTTAGGAAAGGGTTTTTTTTACAGTAAGAGTGATTAAGATGTGGAATGCATTGCCACAGGAAGTAGTTATACCTGCATTTAAAGGGGGCTTAGATGCTTTCCTTGCATTGAAAGACATCCATGGCTACAATTACTAGGTAATGCCCTAGTAATTCAGGGACATTAATGTTGATTCAGGGATATTATCTGGTTGCCATCTGGAGTCGGGAAGGAATTTTTCCCTTTTGGGGCTAATTGGACCATGCCTTGTAAGGGTTTTTCGCCTAAAACACTTTTAAAACAATACAATTTGAAAGGAGGAGGTGACTTACCTCATAGACGACAAATCACTTTGGATAAAGAAGTTTAATGATAATTAAGCACAGGCAACGCGTTTCGTGGGATCTAGCCCACTTCCTCAGGCCAAATAAAGTGCCGCTCTGTCTATAAAGCCGCGCTTGGGGCGCCTCACACGCTACAGAAAGGTATGCATCTTTAAGTACTTTGCAGTACTGGTCTGAGTCTTAAAGGCATACCCATGAGAGGTGCTCGGAGTACGTTTAATAGTCAACTCAAGAAGGAAGTGGAAACCATGCAAAGGAAAATTAAAAATGTTAAACGCCAAAAATGTCTTATTGATGTGGACAAATGGAATGAGGGTGCATTCTTTGAATACCTCCTAAGCCAACCAAGATCCCGATCAAAATCTCAAGGTGGGGACTCTGGTTCAGATGTCGAATCAAATGTCTCTGAAAGATCTGTGACTTAGAGTCAAGCGAGGAGGAGGAAAGCAAAAAAGCAGGGGAGGGGGAGGAAGGTAAAGAAGTTAAAAAACCCAAAAAGAAACCGAAAAAGAGGACCCCAAAAAAGCCAAATATCAATCCACCCAAATCAATTTTGAAGAGAGAAATACTCCCAAGAGAAGTGAAAAACCAGGAGGGGAAATAGCTGATCAAGAGAAAAGTTGTGAAGTGATAGGTGGGTCTAATGTTATCAACTTGTCTAATTTTGAACTGAGCCCTGCCCATACCTCATTGTTGGATAGGGTATTATCTTTCTGTCCAATTTCGAGGGGTGACCATTTTGAGGTATATAAGGACCTTCGGTTGTTCCTACGCAGAGTTTTGCTTAGGACAATGTGGTCCAAAGATTCTCTGTCAGAATCTAGTGAATTGCTGAGAGATGATTCTCCCCCTATACGATTGCGGATAGACATGCTCTCATTGACCTTGAGTCATTACTGGATAAAAATCAAATGGGAACATGGACAGATCTTGATGTGACAAGTAAATTTACTAATCTCAAGAAGAGATCAACATATTTTCCATCTCTATCGATTAATTCACATGTGTGTACTTTTAGTGAAGCGGTAGAACGTGATTTGAAAACTATCAATTGGTGCCCCAATTACAAAAATAATCTCTCTAATGAAGAACAGGAAGTGCTAAAACAGTTAAAGGAAATGGAGGGTGTTGTTCTCGGTCCTAGTGATAAAGGAGAGAATCTTGTATTGTGGGGGGAAGATCTGTATATGGAAGAAGCCCAAAAACAATTTAACACTGAGGTCTACTTAAAGTTGAAAGAAAACCTCTTCCCAGAAAACATGAATCGTAAATTGGATAGTGCATTTTCTGCTGGGACCATTGGTGTCAATGAGTGGAGGTATATTGCCATAGAATACCTATTTTATATTTGATCCGTAAGATACATAAGGACACGGACCATCTACTGGGAAGACCAATAGTGTCGGCGATCGGGGCCCATTTGAAGATGTTTGCACTTTTTGGGATCAGGTGCTTAAGCCTTCGGTAGAGGGCCTCCCTATGTTTGCACGTGACACTGGTGAAGTGTTGTCCCTGTTGGATGGTCTAGAGGTCCTACCCTCTGATCTACTGGCTGGGATAGATAGGCCCTCCAGGCCTGTATACCTCCATTCCGCACCATATTGGGATAACAGCAGTGGAATTTTTTCTTACACAGGTGGGGAAAATTCAGGATGTACGGAAACAACTTTTACTTGATTTGTTGGAAATGGTTCTCACCTGGAACTGTTTTAGATTTGGGGGTGTGTTTTATCGCCGGATCAGGGGGATCTCGATGGGGGCGGCATGTGCCCCAGCGTACGCATGCCTTCATCTTGGACTTTGGGAGCGCAGTGAAGTATATGCTGTGTCATTAGGGGAACACGCTGCCTGCTGGATTCGGTACATTGATGACGTCTTCCTGGTCTGGCGATGGTCGAGGGAGGACCTTGCGGTCATCCTCGACCACCTCATAATGAATGATAGGAATATAATATTAACACACACATTATATCTCAATCAGATCAGTTTTTTTGATTTTTGGATTAAAAAGGTGGACAGTGTAGGTTTAGCCACAAGTACATTTAGGAAGCCAACATCTGGGAATATGCTCTTGCATGCTTCAAGCTTCTATCTTCCATCACAAATTAGAGGTATACCTACCAGCCAGTTTCTGCGAGCATGCAAAATCTGCTCGGGCGATGATGATTTTAGAATCGAGGCTTGTTCTATGCATGAGAGGTTTTTGCAGCGTGGCTATAATGAAGCTATCTTACAGAACGCTAGAGAAAAAGCGGAATCTACCCCAAGGGAACAACTGTTGGTTAGAAAAACGAGGAGGAAACATCGAAAAGTAGACAATCATGTCCGCATGATAACACGATATGGTACACATTGGGGACAATTGAAGGCTATACTATCCCATCATTGGCAGTTACTTAGGCTTGATCCAAAAACAGCAGAAATAGTAGGGGGATTTTCCTAGACTAACAGCTAAGAGGGCGCCCAATCTACGGGATATATTGGTGCAGTTTGATTACCAAGCCAAGAGATTGCCATCAACGCAGATGTGGTTGGGGTCCCTCAACACGCCCGACGGGCATGTTTAAAGTGTAGTGTATGCCACTTGGTAGAACGTACAGATGTGTTTGTGGATGCTAACCTGAGACATCAATATGACATTCGGTCATTCATTAATTGTAATACCAAATTTGTTCTGTATATAATCACGTGTCCATGTGTACTTAAATATGTTGGGGAAACGATGCGTCCCCTAAAGGTACGCATACAGAAGCACGTTAGTAATATAAGACATGCTGTGGTAGGAAGCCCCCTGGGAGAACATTTTCAACTGTATCACAACAGTGATCCAGACAAATTAACATTTAAAGGTTTCTTCAAGGTGAACATTCCTTCGAGGGAAGGCGACATTGAGAGGGTGCTGAAATGTAATGAACTGAGGTGGATCTTCATACTAAGCACGTTAGTAACAAAAGGTCTTAATACTGATTTCTCATTGGTTCCGTTTCTGCCTCCATAATAACTTTTGTGAGAGAATTCTCCTTTCTATGTTAGGTGATAGTTTCAGTGTAGTGTGAACCGTGTCTCTTGTGATAAAGGTGTCATATGTCGATTTATGTGATCAGGTCCCCACACAAGAAAAATGGGTAACAGGATATTGTTACAATTATTGGTATGATCTCTTTCTGAGTGGTGACAATGATTAGATCGATATCCCCAATGCCTCTCACTGAGTGGGTAACAACAAAAAACCTTCTCTTGGCTCCCTGATACGGATTTCACTGACACTAGGGGCTTGATTCACAAAAGAGTGCTAACTGTTAGCACGTCCGTTGTCGCGCCAATTTTCGCGTTTGTGAGCGATCGCGAATTTTTGTGCGCAATTAAACGTTTTTGCGCACAAACGCGAATTTTAGCGCAAAATCGTTATCGTTGTCGCGTGAAAATGTGCGTTTGCGCGTGAAACCGATAACGATTTCGTGTTTGCTCGTGAAAACTTAATTGCGCACGAAAATTCGCGATTGTGCGCAAACACGAAAACGGACATGCTAACAGTTAGCACTCTTTTGTGAATCAAGCCCTATGAGTGTGATTATTGAGTTGTTGGACCATCATGGTGAGCAGTTGCACTCAGAAAATGCCCAGAGATTGATTGAGTTGTGTGGGTGTGGTTTAAAACGGAGTCTAAAAGAAATACTTCGCAATAGACTAATCACAACCTAGAAAAACATTGGAGTCACCTGTTGCTGGGCAGAATAGGAATTTATTCTGATTAGATGGAAAGTTTGTTGTGGGAGCTAGAAAGAGGGAGCAAGTACCAAGCCTCGTTAAAGTTTGAGAAAGCAAGAGAGAGGATCAAAACATGTTGCGTGACATGATGTCAGCTGCTACACCAGCAATTGTACTAGCCATGTGCGCTGTCAGCATGCTCTCTGGATTATACAGTCTGCAGAGCGAGGATCTGTAACGTGCTTGGCTGAGGCAGATTTGGACGCTGACACACTACTTGAAGCCTGGAAGCACGAAGTACTATCCATGCAAGATGGTGAGATCCCCAGCGGGGCAACTGATGTGACATGACTTATTGATCCTATATGTGGCGGCGGTTCTGTAGTGAACTGTTTAGCACTTATTGAACTGTGTGCCCAGCATTGCTACGGGTCATTCAAGCTTTGCAGCTTATGCATAACAGGAGTTGTCCTATAGAGACTGAACTGTGGCTAAGTCTATGCTGAGAAATTACCCATCCCATGCTACATGAATGGCCCCTAGGAATGGGAAAGAGTTTTGTGGATTATATGGACAGAATCAAGAGATGTTATCCTGAAATCCAACTATCACACCACACTGCTCTGACTCCATTACTGGCTAGGAATATGTGTATTTATGCAAGTGAGAATGGGTGTTACATCAGCTGATGTTCATTAATCACCGGCCGTGTTGTCACTTTGTAACCTCCCTGGTGGTAATGACGAGGCTGAAATTGTTAAAAAAACTTGCTACAATGGGTATAGACGAGTTAGGTTCGTCCACGCTGAAAACAGGCCTGGAAAGAGTTATAATGCACCATCTACTGGCAGTAGGCACATATTACAAACAACAAACAAACAAACAAACACAGAACATTTATATTGCGCTTTTCTCCTGGCGGACTCAAAGCGCCAGAGCTGCAGCCACTGGGACGCGCTCTATAGGCAGTAGCAGTGTTAGGGAGACTTGCCCAAGGTCTCCTACTGAATAGGTGCTGGCTTACTGAACAGGCAAAGCCGAGATTCGAACCCAGGTCTCCTGTGTCAGAGGCAGAGCCCTTAACCAGTACACTATCCAGCCATTACAGAAAACTCAAACTAATACCATACTGTATATTGTAGAGAGAATGACACTTATTGCCACACTGGTCTGAACTCGGCCGTGACGGACTATAACGGCCACCATGGCTAAGAGTTGTGCAGCAGAACAGAATGTGTACAGTGGCCCAATGACGATCCCTAAAGATCTGGCATGTCGGACATTTAGCTATGCCTAAGCATGACCCAACGGCATTGTTCTTGGCACCTCCCCACCCGCTGAAAGCAGCTAAGTCAGATGCGCTTGTCATCCCTTCGCCCCCCACGCATCGCAACAGAGGTGTCATCAGCCAAAGGCGACAGTGCACTAACAACACAGTACAGAAGTGTCATCAGCCTTTGCACACGATGCGTCTTTTGCTATGCAGGGGGGAGAAACGATGAGCGTGTGCTGTGCTCGGGCGTTGCTAAAAATCTAAAACGCCGGATCTTCATTCAATCGTTGTGCACCTGATGTAGTCACGCTGGTCTGACCATAATGACCACCCCCCGCCATGGCAGTCGTTCAGGCCCCGCCATGGCAGAGTTCAGGCCAGCATGTGTATGGACCTTTAGGGCTGGTTCAGGCGGATGTCTCAATCACCTGCCCAGAGTTTCGTCCAAATGCTTTTCTGCAAGCGTGCAGAAAAGCATTTGTCGACTTTCAGCGGCGATTCCCAGCGATCGTCATTTTTCATCCCGCAGGGGGACACAGGAGTGCGGCACTAATGGACCCCAGAATGACCAGACTGTGCTGCTTCCAGACAGTGGAAAAAATAAAGATCAAAACGCTGCTTTTGTATAAACAGCTGTAAATGACATGCAAGTGTGCGTGTGAACTGGTACCTTAGTTGTTATATCACACAAGAGAGATGTTTTAGGTAAACACTGTACGGTATTTATTTTTGCATCTGTAGATTTATTTCTTCATTCATATTTGAGGAGGATTTTTCTATTTTTGATTAAAAAGTTGAAATTGTAATTTAGTTTTTTGACATGTTTTTGTTTTGAAACTATTATTATACTCAAAATGGATACTAGAATCTTGCTTGACGGATTTTTACTAAGTTGCAAGCAAAATTTCTCAAAAATTAATTGAACCACTTTTTGCACAGGAATCCTGCAGAAATTGAACGCTAGGGAGGTTAAGGGGGATTTTTTATGGTTGTACTGATTGGAATGTTCAATAAAGCTTGTCTGTAGTTTGAAGACACCTTGAGGTTTTTTGTATGTTTTAGGCTGGTTGCAGTTGCTACAAGGTGGCTCCCCCACGTTGTGGGGTACACAGACTTAAAATGGTCTCAGTGCTCCTCATTGTTTTTGTACTGTAATCCAGCCTGATTGGCTGAAGCCTCTATCCCTCCCATTTTCCCCTCCCACACCTCTGTAATTGGCTGCCTGTTCTCTTTCACTATGGTGGTCGCAGTCAGCTGCTAGGGCGCAGGGAGGGGGGCCAGCACCTGTCCTCTGTCACTCTCCTCGGCCCCCCTCCTGTAGTGTGCCATCTGTTATCAAGTAATTATCTACTTGCATATGTGTTTTTTTAAAAACACACGATTGGTTCGCACGATGGCCAGGGGCCCCGGACCTCTCTCACTGGCCGGGGCCCCAAGGCCAATGCGCGATACCTGGAGGGGAGTGCAGGTGGGCCTGGACCTCTCACACCCAGGCTCTGGACCTCTCACATCCAGAAAACCCACCAACACTGCCTCCATACTGAATGCTAAATTCGACACACACAAGCAATAGAACACAGCAATACATGCATGCAGCTACATTTAAGTCGTCAGCAGGTGCTCGTCAGCCAATCAGGATGCACTGTCATACACCCTTTACCTGCCATACCACATCTAGCAGCCATTAGCATTCAGGTGGGAGGCTTCAGTTGGACGCAAATCGCAAGATTGCGTCGCTAGCAGGACCGCCCCGTGCAGGCATCCCTCCCACAGGGGTCCCTCCCTAACCGCTCACCTGTCTGCCATGTCCTAGAGCTGAAAAAAACGTTTAAAAACACACGATTGGTTCGCACGATGGCCAGGGGCCCCGGACCTCTCTCACTGGCCGGGGCCCCAAGGCCAATGCGCGATACCTGGAGGGGAGTGCAGGTGGGCCTGGACCTCTCACACCCAGGCTCTGGACCTCTCACATCCAGAAAACCCACCAACACTGCCTCCATACTGAATGCTAAATTCGACACACACAAGCAATAGAACACAGCAATACATGCATGCAGCTACATTTAAGTCGTCAGCAGGTGCTCGTCAGCCAATCAGGATGCACTGTCATACACCCTTTACCTGCCATACCACATCTAGCAGCCATTAGCATTCAGGTGGGAGGCTTCAGTTGGACGCAAATCGCAAGATTGCGTCGCTAGCAGGACCGCCCCGTGCAGGCATCCCTCCCACAGCGGTCCCTCCCTATCCGCTCACCTGTCTGCCATGTCCTAGAGCTGAAAAAAACGTTTAAAAACCCACGATTGGTTCGCACGATGGCCAGGGGCCCCGGACCTCTCCCACTGGCCGGGGCCCCAAGGCCAATGCGCGATACCTGGAGGGGAGTGCAGGTGGGCCTGGACCTCTCACACCCAGGCTCTGGACCTCTCACATCCAGAAAACCCACCAACACTGCCTCCATACTGAATGCTAAATTCGACACACACAAGCAATAGAACACAGCAATACATGCATGCAGCTACATTTAAGTCGTCAGCAGGTGCTCGTCAGCCAATCAGGATGCACTGTCATACACCCTTTACCTGCCATACCACATCTAGCAGCCATTAGCATTCAGGTGGGAGGCTTCAGTTGGACGCAAATCGCAAGATTGCGTCGCTAGCAGGACCGCCCCGTGCAGGCATCCCTCCCACAGGGGTCCCTCCCTAACCCCTCACCTGTCTGCCATGTCCTAGAGCTGAAAAAAACGTTTAAAAACACACGATTGGTTCGCACGATGGCCAGGGGCCCCGGACCTCTCTCACTGGCCGGGGCCCCAAGGCCAATGCGCGATACCTGGAGGGGAGTGCAGGTGGGCCTGGACCTCTCATACCCAGGCTCTGGACCTCTCACATCCAGAAAACCCACCAACACTGCCTCCATACTGAATGCTAAATTCGACACACACAAGCAATAGAACACAGCAATACATGCATGCAGCTACATTTAAGTCGTCAGCAGGTGCTCGTCAGCCAATCAGGATGCACTGTCATACACCCTTTACCTGCCATACCACATCTAGCAGCCATTAGCATTCAGGTGGGAGGCTTCAGTTGGACGCAAATCGCAAGATTGCGTCGCTAGCAGGACCGCCCCGTGCAGGCATCCCTCCCACAGGGGTCCCTCCCTAACCGCTCACCTGTCTGCCATGTCCTAGAGCTGAAAAAAACTTTTAAAAACACACGATTGGTTCGCACGATGGCCAGGGGCCCCGGACCTCTCTCACTGGCCGGGGCCCCAAGGCCAATGCGCGATACCTGGAGGGGAGTGCAGGTGGGCCTGGACCTCTCACACCCAGGCTCTGGACCTCTCACATCCAGAAAACCCACCAACACTGCCTCCATACTGAATGCTAAATTCGACACACACAAGCAATAGAACACAGCAATACATGCATGCAGCTACATTTAAGTCGTCAGCAGGTGCTCGTCAGCCAATCAGGATGCACTGTCATACACCCTTTACCTGCCATACCACATCTAGCAGCCATTAGCATTCAGGTGGGAGGCTTCAGTTGGACGCAAATCGCAAGATTGCGTCGCTAGCAGGACCGCCCCGTGCAGGCATCCCTCCCACAGGGGTCCCTCCCTAACCGCTCACCTGTCTGCCATGTCCTAGAGCTGAAAAAAACGTTTAAAAACACACGATTGGTTCGCACGATGGCCAGGGGCCCCGGACCTCTCTCACTGGCCGGGGCCCCAAGGCCAATGCGCGATACCTGGAGGGTAGTGTTGGGCGAACACCTGGATGTTCGGGAAAGTTCGCCGAACATGGCCGCAATGTTCGGCATGTTCGGGCCGAACCCCGAACTCCCCGAACATCCCGCTTTTGGGGGCCCTATGGGGTCGCAGGCATAAGGGGGAGCATGCCCCGATCGCGGGGGGGTCGGACATTCCCCCCACCCCCTCCGCTAGCGCTCCCCCCTCTCCCCGCTTCCCCATACAAAAGTTAGGAAGTGAAACTGTACCTGGCTGTGCGGTTACGGTAGTGGGTGGCTGGCAGTGGGCGGCACTAAGTATGGAGTGACTGAGGAGGAGGAGGAGTCCGGAGAGTGACGCGTTGAGGGAGGCCGGGCAGCGGGCGGTTCAGCAGTAGTACCACTGCTGAACCGCCCGCTGCCCGGCCTCCCTCAACGCGTCACTTTCCGGACTCCTCCTCCTCCTCAGTCACTCCATACTTAGTGCCGCCCACTGCCAGCCACCCACTACCGTAACCGCACAGCCAGGTACAGTTTCACTTCCTAACTTTTGTATGGGGAAGCGGGCAGAGGGGGGAGCGCTAGCGGAGGGGGTGGGGGGAATTTCCGACCCCCCCCCCGCGATCGGGGCATGCTCCCCCCTTATGCCTGCGACCCCATAGGGGGGCAGTATTCGGGCGAACAGGGCCCTGTTCGTGCCGAACAGGGGACCTGTTCGGCCAGGCAATCAGCCGTTCGGGCGAACCCGAACAGTTTGGCCGAACACCACCAGGTGTTCGGCCGAACGCGAACATCACCCGAACAGGGTGATGTTCTGCAGAACCCGAACAGTGGCGAACACTGTTCGCCCAACACTACTGGAGGGGAGTGCAGGTGGGCCTGGACCTCTCACACCCAGGCTCTGGACCTCTCACATCCAGAAAACCCACCAACACTGCCTCCATACTGAATGCTAAATTCGACACACACAAGCAATAGAACATAGCAATACATGCATGCAGCTACATTTTCCTGGCAGAGTGTGTTTTTTTCCTGGCAGAGTATGGCTAATAGTTATTATTATTATTATTATTATTTAGTATTTATATAGCGCCGACATATTACGCAGCGCTGTACAGTGTATATATATATATATATATATTGTCTTGTCACTAACTGTCCCTCAAAGGAGCTCACAATCTAATCCCTACCATTACCATATATCTATATTATGTAGTGTAAGTACTGTAGTCTAGGGCCAATTTTTAGTGGGAGCCAATTAACTTATCCGTATGTTTTTGGAATGTGGGAGGAAACCGGAGTGCCCGGAGGAAACCCACGCAGACACGGAGAGAACATACAAACTCTTTGCAGATAGTGCCCTGGCTGGGATTCGAACCAGGGACCCAGCGCTGCAAGGCGAGAGAGCTAACCACTACGCCACCGTGCAAAAGGAAATAAATATGGTAGTCTCCATATCCTTTTCATTTCAGGTGTCCTTTCAATGCAATGCATTGTAGCTGACAGCCCATGTTAACCAGTGATCTCGTTTACAATGAACATGCAAAAATGTATGAAATGTGGTGTATGTGGGCACATGTGTCATAGCACACACAAACTACTGGTGTCACATAGTGTGTAGGGTTGCAACGGTATGAAATATTCACGGTATGATAACCATCTAAAAAAAATACAGTATCACGGTATAGGATATTATACAATTATTTGGACCCGGCCCTCCTCCTTACATTAAATAATGTGCCCCACCCCAGTATGGTAGTCAGATGTGCCCCACTCTCTCAGCATACATATTATTAACCACTTAAGGACCGCCCCCAGCCGATGGGCGGCGGCAAAGACCGGGCCCAAACGACCGCAATACGCCCATCGGCGGGGGTGGCTGCGGGCGTGGTTATGCGGCGATCGCGTCATTCGTGACGCGATCAGCCGCTGGTGACTGGCTCCGCCCCCCTCGCGCTGTAACCCGCCGGCCGTTCGGAAGCGCCGGCGGGTTACTAGTACTCGGATCGCCGCATGTACTTCGTATAATAGGCTTTGTAATGTATACAAAGCCTATTATACTGGCTGCCTCCTGCCCTGGTGGTCCCAGTGTCCGAGGGACCACCAGGGCAGGCTGCAGCCACCCTAGTCTGCACCAAGCACACTGATCCTGCCCCCCCCCCTTCCCTCTGATCGCCCACAGCACCCCTCAGACCCCCCGCTGCCCACCCCCCAGACCCCTGTTTGCACCCAATCACCCCCCTAATTACCCATCAATCACTCCCTGTCACTATCTGTCAACATTTTTTTTTAACCCTAAACTGCCCCCTGCTCCATCCTGATCACCCCCCCACCCCTCAGATTCTCCCCAGCCCCCCCCCCCCCCCCAAGACCTCCCCCCCCTGTGTACTGTATGCATCTATCCCCCCTGATCACCTGCCAATCACCTGTCAATCACCCATCAATCACCCCTTGTCACTGCCACCCATCAATCAGCCCCTAACCTGCCCCTTGCGGGCAATCTGATCACCCACCCACACCAATAGATCGCCCGCAGATCCAACATCAGATCACCTCCCAAGTGCAGTGTTTACATCTGTTCTCTACCCTAAACACCCACTAATTACCCATCAATCACCCATCAATCACCCCCTATCACCACCTGTCACTGTTACCCATCAGATCAGACCTTAATCTGCCCCTTGCGGGCATCCAATCACCCGCCTACACGCTCAGATTGCCCTCAGTTCGCCAGTGCAATATTTACATCTGTTCTTCCCTGTAATAACCCACTGATCACCTGTCAATCACCCATCAATCACCCCCTGTCACTGCCACCCATCAATCAGCCCCTAACCTGCCACTTGCGGGCAATCTAATCGCCCACCCACACCAATAGATCGCCCGCAGATCCGACGTCAGATCACCTCCCAAGTGCAGTGTTTACATCTGTTCTCTACCCTAAACACCCACTAATTACCCATCAATCACCCATCAATCACCCCCTATCACCACCTGTCACTGTTACACATCAGATCAGACCCTAATCTGCCCCTTGCGGGCACCCAATCACCCGCCTACATGCTCAGATTGCCCTCAGACCCCCCCTTATCAATTCGCCAGTGCAATATTTACATCTGTTCTTCTCTGTAATAACCCACTGATCACCTGTCAATCACCCCCTGTCACTGCCACCCATCAATCACCCCCTGTCACTGCCACCCATCAATCAGCCCCTAACCTGCCCCTTGCGGGCAATCTGATCACCCACCCACACCAATAGATCGCCCGCAGATCCGACATCAGATCACCTCCCAAGTGCAGTGTGTACATCTGTTCTCTCCTCTAAACACCCACTAATTACCCATCAATCACCCCCTGTCACTGTTACCCATCAGAATAGACCATAATCTGCCCCTTGCGGGCACCCAATCACCCGCCCCACACGCTCAGATTGCCCTCAGACCCCCTCTTATCAATTCGCCAGTGCAATATTTACATCTGTTCTTCCCTGTAATAACCCACTGATCACCTGTCAATCACCTATCAATCACCCATCAATCACCCCCTGTCACTGCCACCCATCAATCACCCCCTGTCACTGCCACCCATCAATCAGCCCCTAACCTGCCCCTTGCGGGCAATCTGATCACCCACCCACACCATCAGATTGCCCCAGACCTACCCTCAGATCACCTCCAAAGTGCATTGTTTACATCTGTTCTGCCATCTAATCACCCACTGATCACCCATCAATCAGCCCCTGTCACTGATACCCATCAGATTAGACCCTAATCTGCCCCTAGGGCACCCAATCACCCGCCCACACCCTCAGAACGCCCTTAGACCCCAGCCCTGATCACCTCGCCTGTGCATTGCTTGCATCTATTTACCCCCTCTAATCACGCCTTGAGACACCCATCAATCACCTCCTGTCACCACCTCTCACCCCCTAGCACACCTACCCATCAGATCAGGCCCTAATTTGCCCCGTGTGGGCTCTTGATCACTCGGCCAAACCCTCAGACCCCCTTCCGATCACCTCTCCAGTGCATTGATTGCATCTATTTTCCCCTCTAACCACCCCCTGAGACACCCATCAATCACCTCCTGTCACCCCCCTAGCACTCCTATCTATCAGATCAGGCCCAATACAACCTGTCATCTAAGAGGCCACCCTGCTTATGACCGGTTCCACAAAATTTGCCCCCTCATAGACCACCTGTCATCAAAATGTGCAGATGCTTATACCCCTGAACAGTCATTTTGAGAAATTTGGTTTCCCGACTACTCACGGTTTTGGGCCCCTAAAACGCCAGGGCAGTATAGGAACCCCACAAGTGACCCCATTTTAGAAAAAAAGACACCCCAAGGTATTCTTTTAGGTGTATGACGAGTTCATAGAAAATTTTATTTTTTGTCAACAGTTTGTGAAAAAAACAATAAAAATCAATTTCCGCTAAGTGTCATTTTTCACTAACTTGTGACAAAAAATAAAATCTTCTATGAACTCACTATACACCTAACGGAATACCTTGGGGTGTCTTCTTTCTAAAATGGGGTCACTTGTGGGGTTCCTATACTGCCCTGGCATTTTAGGGGCCCTAAACCGTGAGGAGTAGTCTAGAATCCAAATGCCTCAAAATGACCTGTGAATAGGACGTTAGGCCCCTTAGCGCACCTAGGTTGCAAAAAAGTGTCACACATGTGGTATCGCCGTACTCAGAAGAAGTAGTATAATGTGTTTTGGGGTGTATTTTTATACATACCCATGCTGAGTGGGCGAAATCTCTCTGTAAATGGACAATTGTGTGTAAAAAAAATCAAACAATTGTCATTTACAGAGATATATCTCCCACCCAGCATCTGTATGTGTAAAAATACACCACAAAACACATTATACTACTTCTCCTGAGTACGGCGGTACCACATGTGTGGCATTTTTTTGCACCCTAAGTGCGCTAAGGGGCCCAAAGTCCAATGAGTACCTTTAGGATTTCACAGGTCATTTTGCGACATTTGGTTTCAAGACTACTCCTCACGGTTTAGGGCCCCTAAAATGCCAGGGCAGTATAGGAACCCCACAAATAACCCCATTTTTATTTTTTGTCACAAGTTAGCGGAAAATGACACTTTGTGAAAAAACACAATTAAAATCAATTTCCACTAACTTGTGACAAAAAATAAAATCTTCTATGAACTCACCATGCCTCTCACTGAATACTTTGGGATGTCTTCTTTCCAAAATGGGGTCATTTGGGGGGTATTTATACTATCCTTGAATTTTAGCACCTCATGAAACATGACAGGTGGTCAGAAAGTCAGAGATGCTTCAAAATGGGAAAATTCACTTTTGGCACCATAGTTTGTAAACGCTATAACTTTTACCCAATCCAATAAATATACACGGAATGGTTTTTTTTAATCAAAGACATGTAGCAGAATAACTTTCGCGCTCAAATGTATAGGAAATTTTACTTTATTTGAAAAATGTCAGCACAGAAAGTTAAAAAAGTCTTTTTTTTTTACAAAATTCATGTCTTTTTTGATGAATGTAATAAATACTAAAACTCGCAGCAGCAATCAAATAGCACCAAAAGAAAGCTGTATTAGTGACAAGAAAAGGAGGTAAAATTCATTTAGGTGGTAGGTTGAATGACCGAGCAATAAACCGTGAAAGCTGCAGTGGTCTGAATGGAAAAAAAGGCTCTGGTCCTTAAGGAGCGAAAAGACTGTGGTCCTCAAGTGGTTAAGCCGCCGGGAGATTTAGGAGCAGGGTAAAGCCGTAAAATGGCGCACCCTGCTCCTGCAAAAGCCCTGGCGGCGTTAAATACTATTCCCCCCACCAGGTCATCGTGGATAGTGGGCAAAGATGTAATTTAGCTTCCAGCTATTGCTGGCGGCCCAAATTACTGTGTTTTTATAATAATTAGTGGTCTGTCCATATTACTTACTGAGAGCCACTATAGCTGTAATTCCTATTATGGCCTATGGTGGTGGCGGCTGCGCCCAATTCTCTGATGCTGTTTTTACAGTGCTCCACTCCCTCACCCCTTCTGTATGGTAGCCAGGTATAGGTGCCTCCAGTGTAGCTAGTTAGGTATAGATTCCCCCAATATAGGTAGCCAGGAATTGGTGCCCCAGTATAGGTAGCCAGGAATAGGTAGCTGCCATGATATAGCAGCTAGTTATGATGTGGGGATAATACAGAAGCATATTTTTTAATTTTTCTGTCTGCTGTGTGCTACTTCAGATGTGTATGGCAGCTGGCTTCAGGGTATAATTGGGCACTAGGCTGAAGGAAGCTGCTAATTGGATTGTCTGCATGGCCATGTAAAGTACATTCGCATCCAGTGTCCTCTGGACACTGTGGCCTCTAGCAAGGATACAGGTAATTAGGTAACGACCCTCTATTCTGTCCTGGATCTGCTGAAAAGGTGTTGCATTGCTTTGAACTTTGTGTATATGTAAACAAGCCAATATACAATCAGACTGAGTCTGGAAAGATGAAGTGTTTGAGTTGCTTTGAAGTCTGCAAAGTTCAAAAGTGGGACAGGAAATCCTTGACATTTGCATGTCACAGCTATCCCAGATGTGACAGGGGGCTCTGCAGACGGTGATGTCACAATCTGGGTAATTGCATTAGTTTTGGGACTGAACATTAAATACCCCAGGCCACAAATCGGCCTATAAGAACCAGCATAGGACCTTCACAACTTTTACTTCCCAGGAGATAGCAACGATGCAAGAACTGCCCCGACTACTGGTTGGAAACTGCGTGCTCCTCGCAAAGAACGCTCTGATCTTCATGCTGTTAACGTTTACTCCCGTTTTTATTCATATGCAAACTGTCTTGTGTGTATCTTTGTTTCCTGTGTATCTTTGTAAGTTTTACTTTGTTTTTGTAAATCCTTTTGTATATATTCTTGTCTGCACTGTTCCACTGTTTGGAATATTAAATATTTATTTAATAAGCCTGACTTCTGATGTACTAACGGCTCATAGCCTAGAAAGAGACTGCAGTGTAACTTGCGTAACAAGTTCAGTGCCTGATTGTGCCTTGCTACTGTACGATTGTATTGTGTGTGTGGCGTTCCCGTATTTGGCCTAAGCGCGAAGCTGACCCAAATACGCAAACGCTGGAGTGCAGACCACTTGACAGCAGAGTGGGAATTGTTGAAGTGTCTAGCAGCAGCTAGTGGTGGCAGTGAGAAGTGCTTTGAGGGGCGACAGCCTTGTGTTAGCTTGAATAAGGCTGCTTCCCATTTTGATCTGGTCAAACCCGCAGTCAGGAACCGTATCTGCAGGCGTGCTGCGGGGCCGGTTCCTGACATAATTGGCTGGCAGTGGTGGGATCGTTTAGTACATTAGTACGCAGTTTAGCTCTCTATTCTGAGTACTAAAGGCTGGGAGCTGTTAGAAGCGACTAGCCTACAGAAGTCTACTCAGTGCAGAATCTATATACTTTTTTTTTCACAAAGGTACACACTTGGCATTTTACTTCCCCTCCCCCTTTTTCTTTTTTTCTTTGGCAATACGATGGCTCAAAAAGCAACCAGCTATAAGAAACAGAATCAAAACGACTTACTCAACCTGTGTGAGCACAGAGGCATCGAGACGGTGAGAGGCCGGACTAAGGAGCAGTTAGTTCGTGCCCTCGAGGAGTATGATGAGGCAGGGCAAGCCCGTGCTCCAACACCAGCAGATGCAGCTCACAACACATCAGAGGAGGAATCGCTCCCGCCACAGGATGCGAGTGGAGACGATGTCCTGGATGATCCACCAAACATGGAGATGACATCTCTGGAAGCTGACCTACAGCTACTAGGCTCAGCTGATCCCAAACTGCGCCTAAAGCTGATCCTGGAACATTGGCAAGCAGAGAGGGAAATACGGCAAGCAGAGAGGGAAATACGACAGGCAGAGTAGGAACGGCGACACCAGCTGGAGCTGGCTAAACTTCAGCAGCAGAACCGGTCTGCTGGACCCGCAGAACGCAACGGTGAGTGAGTCCACAGAATCCCCCTGGATAAGTTCCCCACTATGGACAAGGACTCTGACATAGACACTTTCTTACAGCGGTTTGAAAGGACTTGTCATCAGTATGGGGTGCCCCGAGAGCAGTGGGCAAGATATCTCACACCAGGGCTGAGAGGCAAGGCCCTGGAGGTGTTTGTGAGTCTTCCCCAGGAGGAAGAAGCGGACTTTGAGGCGATTAAGCAAGCCATCATTAAGCGATACCACCTCACGCCAAAGGTGTATCGCAAACGTTTCAGGACAGTGCAGCGAGGTTCTAACGACAGTTACCTGGATCATGCGTGCAACCTGCGCACTGCCTTCCAGCAGTGGTTAAAAGGACTGTCAGTCAAAACCTTTGATGCCCTGCAGGAACTGATGATCAAGGACCAGTTCCTACACACTTGTCCTGCTGAGGTCCAGTTCTTTGTGCTGGATGAGGCTGCTGAAATTGCTGATTCCTACACAGCCCATCGAGCATCCGAGTCCCGGAGGACTCTGCACCCAGCTGGAGGGGAGAACCGATTGCTAAACCTGCTTCACACATCACGCAGAGGAGGCAAGCACCGCCATCTCCTGGATTCCAGCCACCAAACACTGACACCCGGAAATGCTTTGTATGTGACAAGGTGGGTCATATCAGCGTGACTTGCCCAGAGAGGAAGAGGGAGGCCCCAAAATCCAGTGAGGCCCCAAACCCCAGTGAAGTCCAAGCTGTTTTGTGTGCTACCAGGAATGCCACTAGCTATGCAGAGAATCTGCAGCCTGTCACGGTTGGGGGTACAGTTGCCACTGGACTGAGAGACACTGGAGCAGAAGTGACTCTCATACATCCCCAGCTTGTAAATCCGGAGCAGTACATTCCTGGGAAGATGATTGCTGTCAAAGGAGTTGGGGGTGTCACCCCAGCCATACCCACCGCATTGGTCCACCTGGATTGGGGGGCCGGCAGCGGAATGAAAGAAGTTGGGGTAACTGACAAAATCCCCACTAACGTTTTGCTGGGTACTGACCTGGGATGGTTAGTAGCCCGGTATGGGCCTAGTCCAACCCTCGTGGAGCCTGCCTCCCCACCAGAAGTCCAGGACTCATGCAAGGTACTGTTTGATAACTTTGTGCAAGTGGGGGGTGCTGGTGAGTCTCCAGGGGCTAAGGACTGTGTACTAGGAGCCAGCCCTAGTAAGTCTCCAGTGCCTAGGCCTAGAGTGGGACATGTTGATACAGAGAATGCAGAAACTGATGATGTCATTTATGACGCACGGACTATCGAGGCAATCGATGCAGGAACTGTTGATGCTACTTGTGAAGTGCTGAGTAGCAATGTGTGTAATGCTGCAGATAATGTTGATGTTGTATGTGATGTTCTAAATGACAATATGTGTAGGGCTGATAATGTTGATATTATATGTGTTGTGCTACATAATGATGCTGGTCATGTGGACACTCCGTCGGCTGCAGGAGTAGCCAGCAGTGTTCGCTGGGCTGCAGCAGATGAACTGCCCACTGAAGGGGCAGAGATGGCACCAGGCCAGATCTTTCCCCTTCAGATGTTTTTGAGATCAAATGTATGAGCAATGATATGTGTGATGCAGACACTCCCTCCACTGCAGTGGTAACCAGCAGCGCTAGCGGGTCTACAGCAGAGGGACTGTCCACTGAAGTGGCAGATGTTGCCGGGTCAGCAGTGTCCGCTTTGGAACCGGGCCCTGAGGACCCAGGAGCCTCTCAGTTTGCAGCCTCCCTGGCGCATGTGACAGGCCGCACTGAGCTCTCTGGGGCTGTTCCATTTGACAGCAGCCGGGAAGGGCTCAGGGGTCTGGCCAGCAGATTACCAGCTGGGAGGGACAGGCTGAGAGGGTTCTGGGAAGTTATTCCCTTGGAGCTGTCCGAAGTGGAGGAGGCAGACCGGCAGATAATCGTGCTCCAATGGGACAGAGAGATAGCTCCTGCCACTATAGAGAAAGTGCGTGTAGTGACTGTCGGAACCCTTCCCCTGTCTCTATGGTCGCAAATTTACGGTCGTCACTGACCATCATCCCCCTGGTTGGTTACGTCAGGTTGCCGGGAGCAATGACACATTGCCGCAACCTGGTCTAGTTTTCCAGCCGTGTAGCTTGGAGCTAACTGCCAGGTGTGGAACCCTCACGAGGATGCTAAGGAGTTACCCCAACAGGCAAGGCCATCAGTGTAGGCGCTGTCAAGACGATTTGTGGGAATCGTCTGCCGTAGGCCATCTTAAAGAGAGGAGGTGTCATGATATAGCAGCTAGTTATGATGTGGGGATAATACAGAAGCATATTTTTTCATTTTTCTGTCTGCTGTGTACTACTTCAGATGTGTATGGCAGCTGGCTTCAGGGTATAATTTGGCACCAGGCTGAAGGAAGCTGCTAATTGGATTGTCTGCATGGCCATGTAAAGTACATTAGCATTCAGTGTCCTCTGGACACTGCGGCCTCCAGCAAGGATACAGGTAATTAGGTAACGACCCTCTATTCTGTCCTGGATCTGCTGAAAAAGTGTTGCATTGCTTTGAACTTTGTGTATATGCAAATAAGCCAATATACAATCAGACTGAGTCTGGAAAGATGAAGTGTTTGAGTTGCTTTGAAGTCTGCAAAGTTCAAAAGTGGGACAGGAAAAGCCTTGAAATTTGCATGTCACAGCTAGCCCAGATGTGACAGAGGGCTCTGCAGACGGTGATGTCACAATCTGGGAAATTGCATTAGTTTTGGGACTGAACATTAAATGCTCCAGGCCACAAATCGGCCTATAAGAACCAACATAGGACCTTCACAACTTGTAGTTCCCAGGAGATGGCAACGATGCAAGAACTGCCCCAACTACTGGTCGTAAACTGCGTGCTCCTCGCAAACAACACTCTGATCTTCATGCTGGTAACGTTTACTCCCGGTTTTATTTTTATGCAAACTGTCTTGTGTGTCTTTGTTTCCTGTGTATCTTTGTAATTTTTACTTTGTTTTTGTAAATCCTTTTGTATATATTCTTGTCTGCACTGTTCCACTTTTTGGAATATTAAATATTTATTTAATAAGCCTGACTTCCGATGTACTAATGGCTCATAGCCTAGAAAGAGACTGCAGTGTAATCTGCGTTACAAGTTCAGTGCCTGATTGTGCCTTGCTACTGTACGATTGTATTGTGTGTGTGGCGTTCCCGTATTTGGCCTAAGCGCGAAGCAGACCCAAATACGAAAACGCTGGAGTGCAGACCACTCGACAGCAGAGTGGGAATTGTTGAAGTGTCTAGCAGCAGCTAGTGGTGGCAGTGAGAAGTGCTTTGAGGGGCGACAGCCTTGTGTTAGCTTGAATAAGGCTGCTTCCCCTCTCGATCTGGTCAAACCCGCAGTCGGGAACCGTATCTGCAGGCGTGCCGCTGGGCCGGTTCCTGACAGTAGCCAGTAATAGGTGCCCCAGTATAGTTAGCCAGGAATAGGTGCCCCCAGTATAGGTAGCCCGTAATAGGTGCCTGAAATGTAGGTAGCCTGGATTGGAATAGGTGCCCCAGTGTAGGTAGCCAGGAATAGGTGCCCCAGTATAGGTAGCCAGGAATAGGTGCCCCAGTATAGGTAGCCAGGAATAGGTGCCCCAGTAAAGGTAGCCAGGCATAGGTGCCCACAGTATAGGTAGCCAAGAATAGGTACCCCCGTATGGTAGCCAGCTATATGTGTCCCCAGTATAGGTATCCAGGAACAGGTGCCCCCCGTATAGGTAGCCAGGTATAGGTGCCCCCAGTATAGGTAGCCAACAATAGCTGCCCCCAGTATAGGTAGCAGGGCCTGCGCTAGCATAGTGGCAAAGAAGGCATTTGCCCTGGGGCCCCCACCTCTGCTAGGCCCCCCAGCTAGTCTCCGCAACTGTTCCCCCTGTCCCCGCATGTTCTACAGCTCAGCTGCAGTGGCAGGGTCCGACCTGCAGCTAGGGGTTGCAGCTAGGAGGAGGGGGTGGTGTGTACATAATAAATGAAGAGCGGAGGCTACTTCTATTTTACCCTGTCCAGTTATGATACACGGCTTTTCCTGGACAGAGAATGGCGGCATACTACTGGGTTTGGCTTCACCCCCCGAACCCGATTGGACAGGCCACATAATAAATTAAAGAAATCCGCCCCCTCCAGCCATTCTTTTTTTCTCTGTCCTCGAATGGACAGGTCCACTTTTTTTCTTTTGCTTTTTTTCCTTTTTACATTTTTTTCTGTTATTTTTTTTTTGTATTGCAGCGGGTTCAGCCTCTCCTGCTTTGGCCATTGCGACCCCTAGCCCCTGTGCGCTTCCCCTCCCCTTACCTCCCACCTCCCTCCGGCGCGTCTCTCTGACCACCGACGGAACGCAGTTCCGGAATTGGAACGCGGAAGGAGCCGCTATTCTCGCGGGAGTATGCGAGACCTATCCTGATTGGCTGCCTGGATAAAATCCCCGGCGGCCGTCTTCCGGAACGCCAGACCAGGACGCTTGAGCGGGTGTCAGCACGTGTGCTGGCGGTACCGCGTCTGCTATAGCCGAATTTGATCCAGCAAACAGTCTGCCTTGCCCAGCGCTGCTGGGGGACGCTTTATCTACCTTTCCAGGTACAAGGTATGGGCTAGAAATTACTTCAACAAGTTCTGGTTACATTTACTTTACTGTATATTTTGTCTGATCAGCATTTTTATTAGAGGGTACTAATAGTCCCTTTTATATGCTTGGTTTAAGATGGAGCCTTCCAAGGCAAAGGAGGTGACTGGTGATGATACTGGTCTTGTTCCGAGGGGAAGGTAATCACTTGATATTTTATATATCAGGGGTTTTTTTGCACGAGGTGTTTTTTTCTTACTACCTCCTTTATGCACAAGGTGGGGCTTATTGGGACAAAAGAATGCTATCTCTCTTTCTAAACCTTTTTTATTGGCGGATTTCTTAGTGGAACATATCTCATTTTATGTCATCCACAGTCCGCATGAGAGAGAGAGAAGACGTACAGTGTCTAAAGGTCACCAGTCTAAAAGAGGTCGGTCTAGGTCGAAGTCAAGACGGGAACCTGCATCCCACCGTTCTTCCCAAAGGCCAAGTTCCTCTCATAAGAGATCTTCAAAAAAACATAATGATAAAAGATATTCTCCTGAGAGACGTTCTAGAGATCGTCATAGGAGGTCTCTGAGCAGGCATTATTCAAGAGGACGTTATTATAGAAGTCGCTCTCCAAGGCGCAGAAATAGGTCACGGTCAAGATCTCCAAGAAGATATGACTATTCTTCCTATAGACGTTCTCCACCGTATCATAGGTCTCCTCCTCCTCATTAAGAGCATAGTAGGAGATATCAGCAGCCTGAAAAGTCGTTATGTTGGTCCTGTGCCCAGCCTGCTTTACCTGATAAAATGCTTTGTGAGGCATGTTTCAGTGAATTAGGGAGAGACAAAGAAGCTGATAATTTACAGGTTATGTCTTTTATACAGCAAGCGGTACAGAATACCTGTGATAAAATGTCTGTCCAGGTGTCGCAAGCAGGGCCCTCAACCTCTCAGGTACAGGGAGAAGACACCTCTGCACAAGGTTCAGCGCCCCCTGTGGGTTTTGTCTTTGCCCTAGTACCGGCATTTGTGACAGCAATTAAATCGGCTATTGGTTGGGAGGAGGATAAGGAAACAAATCAAGAACCTGATAAGTACTATCCACATCTTGACAGGCAACCGGTGGCTTTTCCTTTGATGAAAGTTATCAAGGATATTTTCCTGAAAGAATGGAACAAGGTGGAGCAGAAACTCTCCTTAGTTAATCGATTTTCAAAACTGTATCCATTGTCCGATCAAGATGCAAAGCTAATGGATTCTACTCCTATTGTAGATTCATCCATAATGAGACTCGCAAAGCATGTAACACTACCGATGGATGATGTGATTTCTTTCAGAGATCCACTGGATAGAAAAATCGATTCAGACATCAAGAAGGCTTTTCTTTCTGCAGGTGCTTCCTGTAAACCAGCAGTTGCCCTCACTTCCCTTGCTAAAGCCACCAAGGTCTGGGTCGAAAATATTGAATTGGCCCTAAACTCTGATGCTGATAAACAAGACATCATTAGGGCTTTGGATGAGTTAAAACTATCCAGTGATTTTATGGGTGAAGCTGCTATAGACGTTATTAGATCTTCAGCACGTACAATGCTTAACACTGTGACAGCCAGGATAGCATTATGGTTAAAGCCATGGTCAGCAGACCAATCATTTTGCAATAATTGGTGCAAGATACCCTTTGATGGCACGTACTTGTTTGGGGAGAAGATGGATAGCGCAATCGCCAAGGTTACTGGTGGGAAATCCGGTCTTTTACCTCAAGATAGGAAACCCAGACAGAATCGTCAGCAAAATAGTAGGAAACCATATTTCAACCGTTACCAGCAATCAAAATCTTACAAGCCTGGTAGAGCCTTTTCAAGAAATTGGAGAGGTACCCAATCAACCTTTTTAAAGTCAAAGAAGCCTAAGACCACTCTAGGCTCTCAGCAGTCTCAGAAGTCCTTTTGAAGATGCGCCCACCCAGTCTGTTCCGGTAGGGGCAAGACTCCGCTCTTTTCAGAAACGCTGGGTGGCAAAGATCCAAGATTCCTGGGTGCTAAGAACACTAAGACACGGGCACTCTTGGAAATTCAAGAAGAGGCCGCCTACAAGAAGGTTTGTGCAGACGAAAATTCCTTTTTCTCTTCAAAAACGTCAGATTCTTCTGGAATACATATAATCTTTAATACAAGTCAAGGCAGTGGTCTCAGTTCCAACAAGGAGGAAGTTTCACGGAATTTATTCACCACTATTCTTGGTTCCAAAAAATTCAGGGTGTTGGAGACCCATTCTAGACCTCAAGTTTCTAAATCAGTTTATCAAAGTTCAGCATTTCAAGATGGAATCTCTACAAACCATAACAAGAATGATCCTAAGAGACGATTGGTTGTCAACAATAGACTTGTCAGACGCATACCTGCATGTGCCAATAAGGAAAAAGTTTCAGAACTATCTAAGGTTTTCAGAACAATCAACACTATCAGTTCCAATGTCTCCCATTCGGATTGTCAACAGCTCCTCGGGCTTTCTCAAAAGTTCTTTTGCCAGTAATTGCTTCTCTCCGTGTAAGAGGGCTCAGAGTCTTCCATTACTTGGACGACATCTTGCTTGTGAGTCAAGACCGGTCTACATTACTCGTCCATCAAAAGATCTTACTAAACCGGCAGAAGAGTCAGCTGATTCCTTCTCAGGACATGGTCTTCTTGGGAGCCCGCTTCATAACTACAAAGAACAAGATTTGTCTACCCCAGGAGAAGGCAGACCTTTTATGTCAGAAGGTGAGGAGAATCCTCAGTCAGCAGGTATTGACAGCTTCAGATTGTCTGAGTCTCGTGGGGTCTCTTTCCTCGACCATACCTATGGTGAAGTGGGCACATTGGAATATGAGGGATCTTCAGTATTTCCTGCTACGATCTTGGAACAAAATAGACCTGTTTCAGCAGATTGTCCTTCCACAAGCAGTAAGGGACTCTCTCGTTTGGTGGCTACAACCTCAGAATTTGTCCAACTGTCATCAGATTCAACCAACGATCCCAATTGTAGTAACATCAGATGCCAGTCAAATGTGCTGGGGAGCTCACTGTGAGGGACAATGGGTCCAGCAGAAGTGGAGATTACCTCAAGTTCAAGTCCAATGGAATATATTGGAATTAAGGTCAGCATTTATGGCACTGAAAGCATTCCAGCACCTAGTTGTCAACAAATCGGTTCTATTACAGATAGACAACACAACGGCAGTCTCCTATATCAAGCGCCAAGGAGGGACAAGGAGCTATGCTCTTCTCCAGGAAACAAGTCATATAATGTGCTGGGCACAGAAATTCCTATCCAACCTATCTGCATCATACCTACCGGGGGTTCAGAATGTAGTAGCAGATCATCTCAGCAGGAACTTCTGCAATCCCCACGAATGGGCTCTGAACAGCGAAGTTTATCACAGCATAGTACAACAGTGGGAACTTCCCCAGATAGACTTTTTTGCTTCTCCAGCCAACACGAAGTCTCACCGCTTTTTCTCCAGGTACCATCATCCGAACTCAGCGGGAGTGGACTGTCTATCCCAAACTTGGAACTTCAGTCTGGGGTACGCCTTTCCCCCATTTCCATTGATAACGAGGTTCTTGCAGAGACTGACCACGGAGTCAACCAGGATCATCGTTATTCTTCCTCATTGGCCACGGAGACCGTGGTTTACCATGGTACTAGAACTGAGCCAGGGAGATCCCATAAAGCTTCCAGTAATCCACAACCTTCTGCTTCAGGAGAATATGCTGTATCCAGATGTCAACACCCTAAATTTGATGGCTTGGAGATTGAAAGGGCAAAGTATTTGTCATTAGGTTGTGGCTTCCACTCTGTTAAAGGCCAGAAAGGTTTCTACAAATCATACTTACCATCACATCTGGGAAAGATTTGCTATATTTGCTGCACAGGAACATCATGATTTCCATTCTCCCACAATTCAAGATATTCGGGAATTCCTTCAAACAGGTGTTGAAAAAGAAATGAGTCTGTCGGCGATTAAGGTTCAAATTTCTGCCTTGTCAGCTTTAACTGGTGTCAAATGGGCTCAACATCCATTAGTTATCCAATTTATCCAAGCGGTGCAGAAGATAAGACCTCCCAGGAGGCCGTTCTTTCTCCAATGGGATCTTTGTATAGTTCTGGACGCTTTATTATCTCCTCCTTTCGAGCCTATAGAGTCAGCCTCTCTAGTCAACATCTGTCTGAAAACGTTTTTACTGGTAGCTATATCTTCCGCTAAAAGAGTATCAGACCTACAGTCATTGGGTTGTTCCAGTAATCTCTTGGAATTTTTCCCGGACAGAATAGTGATCAGACCTGTCTTGGATCACATTCCAAAAGTTTCATCAGTCTTTCATATCAATCAAGAGCTTGTCCTTCCAACCTTCAATTCTGATAACGATCTACATCCATTAGATGTGGGGAGAAGTGTTAAAGCCTATTTAAACGCTACAACTGAATTCAGATCTTCAGATCGTCTATTTGTTAATATTCAGGGTCAAAGGAAGGGTCTTCCTGTTACTTCTCGAACCATAGCCAGCTGGTTAGTGAAAGTTATCCAGCAGAGTTATAGGCAGAAAGGTTTGCCAGCCCCGCAAGAAGTACATGCACACTCAACTAGAGGCATGGCAGCTTCCTGGGCCTCCTTTACTAAAGTGTCAGTTGATTGTATTTGCAAAGCTGCCAGTTGGTCTTCTGCTCATACCTTTTTGTCTCACTACCATGTTAATCCTGCTGCCTTAACTACTGTTGATTTTGGCAAAGCTGTTTTGTCTGCAGTTTGAGTTAATAAATATGTTCCTTTTTGCATCCTTACGTTTCCCTCCCTCATTGGTAATATGTTATGTCCCAGTAGTATGCCGCCATTCTCTGTCCAGGAAACTGGAAAATTGAATACTCACCTATCGGTAATTTTCCTTTCCTGGATCAGATAATGGCGGCATACGAATCCCTCCCTCTTGTCCATTCGAGGACTCATTTTTACCAGAATGGCTGGAGGGGGCGGATTTCTTTAATTTATTATGTGGCCTGTCCAATCGGGTTCGGGGGTGGAGCCAAACCCAGTAGTATGCCACCATTATCTGATCCAAGAAAGGAAAATTACCGATAGGTGAGTATTTAATTTTCCAGTATCCACTTCCTTAGCAGTTGTATGAGCTGTACAGCCATCCAATCACCTTGCAGGGAGTGAAGCCGTATGGTGATTGGCTGGCTGTACAGCTCATACAACTGCTAAGGAAGTGGATAAGCCGTGTATCATAACAGGACCAGGTAAAGTATAATTACCCTCTTCTCATTTATTATGTACAAAGACTGTACATAGATAGATTAGGGTATCTGCAGAGGATAGAGCAAACCATGTAGTAGCAGCACCAGTTTACTGCCTGTTCTGTCCACGGACTGCACACACACTAGCTGCTTCTCAGCAGCTGTCACACCTTAGAAAGCTTCTGTGAAGCTAGGTGTCTAATGTCAGGCAGAGCAACCACACCCCCTCCCATAGCTGCCCGGACTGTATGGAGCTTCCCTGGGACACTCTAAGGGACATTGGACAATGATTACACGGAAGCTAGGCTGTTGCCTTCCTGCAGACAGCAGCCATATCACCCCCTAGGGAGAGAAGGGGGATCTTCTAGCTTGCTCTGTGCATGGGGCAGAGGCAAAATTAGAAGAGTTTTCAGAGAGTGAGTGTGGTGTGTGTACAATGTGTGTATGTGTGTGTGTACAGTGTGTGTGTACAGTACGTGAGTGTGTACAGTGTGTGTCTACAGTGTGTGTGTGGTGTGTGTACAGTGTGTGTGTGTGTGTGGTGTGTGTGTTTGGTGTGTGTGTGTGTGTGTGTGTGTGTGTGTGTGTGTGTGTGTGTGTGCGTGCATGCTTTTTTTTTTGGGGGGGGGGGTCACCGTCAGATCACTGGGGCCCCCAAGTTACTTTTGCCCTGGGGCCCCTGTGTGGCTTAAACAGGCCCTGATAGGTAGCCAACAATGGGTAGCCAGTAATAGGTGCCTGAAATGTAGGTAGCCTGGAATAGGTGCCCCAGTATAGGTAGCCAGTATTAGGTGCCTCCGTATAACTAGCCATGTATAGGTCCCCCCGTATAGGTAGCCAGGAACAGGTGCCCCAGTATAGGTAGCCAACAATAGGTGCCCCCAGTATAGGTAGCCAACAATAGCTGCCGCCAGTATAGGTAGCCAGGAATAGGGGCCCGCAGTATAGGCAGCTAGGAATAAATGCAGCCAGCATCGGTAGCCAGGAATAGGTGTCCCCACTTTAGGTAGCCAGGAATAGGTACCCCAGTATAGGTAGTCAGGAGTAGGTTCCCCCAGTAGAGGTAGCCAGTAATAGGTGCCCCCAGTATAGGTATCCAGGAATTGGTGCCCCCAGTATAGGTATCCAGGAATTGGTGCCCCCAGTATAGATAGCCAGGAATAGGTGCAGACAGTGTAGGTAGCCAGGAATAGGTGCAGACAGTGTAGGTAGCCAGGAATAGGTGCAGACAGTGTAGGTAGCCAGGAATAGGTGCAGCCAGTATAGGTAGCCTGGAATAGGTGCAGCCAGTATAGGTACACAGAAATAGGTGCCGACAGTATAGGTAGCCAGGAATAGTTGCCTGCAGTATAGATGGCCAGGAATAGGTGCAGCCAGTATAGGTAGCCAGGAATAGTTGCCCACAGTATAGGTAGCCAGGAATAAGGTGCAGCCAGTATAGGTGGCCAGGAATAGGTGCAGCCAGTATAGGTGGCAAGAAATAGGTGCCTCCAGTATAGATAGCCAGGAATAGGTGCAGCCAGTATAGGTAGCTAGGAATAGGTGGAGCCAATATAGGTACCCAGGAATAGGTGCCCCAGTATGCATGAACGCAGCAGCGGGTGCCCAAATAGCGGCGGAGGTGGGATGCAGCGGCGGGGGTAATCAGATACTCACATTGCTGGGAGCCATCACCGCATGTTCTACTTCCTTCTTACTGTTCCTGCGCTGTTACTATGAGATGGACTGCAGGAACAGGAAGAAGTAAGTATTAAATGCGGTGATGGATCCCGGCAATGTGAGTATCCGATTACCCCCGTCGCTGTTTGTGTGCCCGCCACTGTGTCATCCTACGCCCCTCCCCTGAAAACCGCTAATAGAGAATTGAGCATGGTACGATTACCATGCATAATTAAACTGCGGTATACAGCTATACTGGGTGCATATAATTTCGGCGCCGCTCAGTTCGGCGAGGTGAGAGCCGAATGACCGCTGCCGCTAAACTCTCACCGCTGCCGCTAAACTCCAAGGTGGCGTTAAAAACTTCCCCCTCCGAGTTGTCGCAACTCGGAGGGAGATGTAATTTGGGGTCTAGCAGCCGCCGAAACCCTGAATTACCGCTACGCGCCCCGCGCAGCATACCATTGCTGCTATGGGGCACCCAGTTTCGGTGCTCGGCTCTGAGAGCTGCGCACCAAATTAAGCTGATCCGAGCTATACCTGTATACCGCGGCAACCCTAGTGTACAAGACCTGAGAGATAAAGCAAAAAAAGCAATAATGAGAGCAATTTGATGTAGAAACTTCATTGCATGCCCCTGTCTTGAGAAGCTGCCATATTTATTTTCTTGCAATCAATGTCCTAATGATTGTTCTGGCATCGGTAGTGTCTGAATCACACACCTGAAACAAATGTTTGGATAGTGTGGTCAAACATTTAGTTAGGGCACCTGATCAACATCCTCTTGGATAGTGATTTGTAGCTTAAATTATTGGATTCAGAGTTTCAGAAGAACAGCCCGCTAATTAGCTAATTAACTTCCCTGGCGGTAACCCCGAGCTGAGCTCAGGGTAGGAAAAGTTAGCCCTGAGCAGTAATCCCCAAGCTCAGGGTAGGGAAATACCTGCTTTCTGCAGCTTCTTGGAGTCCCGTGCGCAATCTGCACTGCACAGCGGGACTCCAGCCTCTCTCCCTGGAAATGAGGTAGGACGCCGGGACCTCTCTCTATTTAGCTGCTGCAGAGGAATAGATCAATGCTGCAGTGTCAGGAGCATCTAGACAGCATACAGGACTGGTGAGACAAACGTGTTTTCTCTTATCTATGCAGACAGGCAATTAGGCTTAATACAGGCATACAGTATACAGATAGATCAAGTGAGAATTCTTTTGTTGTAGGTGGTAGTACCCCCTGTGTGTTAGAGATCCAGGACATTCTGTTCTCTGTCTGCAGCAGCCTGAGGTAAATTAACCCTGCATTTACTTGAGCAAATGTTGTTCAGCTGTATTAGGGAGAGTTGCAACAAAGCATAATATTTAGCTTTGTGTTGTCCAGTATTCTGTGTAAAACATGGATGCATCTGCCCAGGAAGTAGACCAGCCCGAAGATAGGGGGTAAGGCAAATCTGTTTTTTTGGGGGGGTTTTTGTGTGTTCTTGGAGGTGAAGATATAAACACAATAAGAATATAATATATTCTTTTGTGTTTTTCAGCCCTGAATCCCAACCAGGAACTTACTCTTCATCCTCAAACCATACATCTGCTGAAAGCTCAAACAAATCACAGTCTAGGAAAAGACCGAGTGGTCAGCCACAATCAGATCAATGTTGGGCATGTGGAAATAGGCCAATGCCGGGCAAACTGGTTTGCTCCACATGTTTCTACTCTTTTCCAGTGGAGGAGGTACCGCAGGAGGAGGATCTGACTACCCTCATAAGGGATATAGTACAGCAAACTTTAAAAGAAGCATCTGCCTCATTAACAGGTGCCCATATTGAGCATAAGGAGGTAGAAGCAGCTTCGCAGGAAGACGACACAGAGGGTGCAGATGAGACCGCTATCGGTTTTGACTTCGCGTTAGTCAGCCCATTTATAAAATCTGTACGCGAGGCAATACAGTGGGAAGAACTGGAGGAGCCCCCTGCAAAATCTAGGTGTTATTATCCACACTTAAAGAAGAAGGTAATAACTTTTCCAGTTATGGAGGAGGTTAATGACCTCGTACTGGAGGAGTGGTCAAGGGTAGAGAAGAAGGCACCTCTAGCCAATAAGCTGGGGAAGTTATACCCAATAGAGGGGGATTTGTCAAAGACGCTTGAGGCGTCACCCATAATCGATGCATCAGTAGCAAGGCTAGCAAGACATGTTATCCTTCCCTCAGAGGACTCGGTATCTTTCAAGGATCCACTAGATAAAAAGATGGATCAGGATTTAAGAAGGGCTTACATCTCTATGGGCAATTCCTGTAGACCGGCTGGCGCCCTCACGTCTGTGGGGAGAGCTATCAGAGCATGGGCAGATAATCTGGAGGGGGCAGTCCAGGCAGGGATTGATAACAAGACCATCCTCTCAGCCCTGGAAGAATTTAGACTTGCTGGTGATTTTGTAGGCGAAGCCGCGTTTGATATTTTAAGGTCTTCTAGTCGGGCAATGTTACATACCGTAACATCTAAACGAGCCATGTGGCTAAAGCCATGGTCAGCGGACATCTCGTCTCGCGTCATGTGGTGTAAGATTCCTTACGACGGTGAGAACTTATTTGGCAGCAAGTTAGATACAGCCATCTCCAGGGTCACGGAGGGTAGGTCTGGACTGCTTCCTCAGGATAGACGTCCAAAAAGACAAAGACCAGTTGACAGAAGAAGCTTTCAAAACAGACAAAGAGATTATAGATCAAGTAAGAATTCCCAAAATTTTCGTCGCCAATGGCAAGGAACGCAGGCAACCTTGTCAAAGTATAACAAGCAACGCACCCCGACCAACGCTCGAAATCAAAAATCTTTCTGAAGATTTGTCCGCCCAGGAGGGAGTGGTAGGAGGCAGATTATCAAACTATGCACACCTCTGGGCGGAGATATTCTACAATTGGTGGGTGACAAGGACTATTCAGGACGGTCACTCATGGACGTTCAAGGAACGACCCCCAGACAGAATGTTTATTGCCACAAAGATTCCAGCCTCATCAGAAAAATTACAGATTTTACAGACATATGTGGAGGATCTGCTCATGAAACGTGCTATCATACAGGTGCCACAGCAGGAAAGATACGAGGGGATATACTCTCCACTTTTCTTCGTTACAAAAAAATCGGGCGAACTCCGCCCTGTTCTGGACTTGAGAATACTGAACGACCACATCTTGCAAAGCAGGTTCAAGATGGAGTCGCTACAGACTATAATCCCTTCGATTCATCTATCAGATTGGCTGCTTTCTATCAATTTAGAAGATGCCTATTTACATATACCCATCCACAAACAGTTTCAGAAGTTCCTGAGATTTGCAATCGGAGACCTGCATTTTCAATTCCGTGTGCTACCATTTGGAATATGCACGGCACTGCAAACTTTTACAAAGATATTAGTGAATGTAATAGCATTACTCAGGGAACGCGGATTACGCACACACCACTACCTAGACGATATCTTACTGATAGCATCGTCCAGGGAAAAACTCATAAGGCACAGAACGATTCTAATCGATATGTTGAAACATCTGGGATGGCTGATCAACTGGAAAAAGAGCAGGCTGGAGCCGACACAGACTTTGGTTTTCTTGGGGGCAGAGATCAGCACGTTAGACAACGCCGTCAGACTCCCACAGGAGAAAATTCATATGACAGTACAGAGAATAACAGAAGCGAAGGACAAGCAGTGGCTATCCGCGAGACAGTTCATGAAACTGATAGGAACAATGGTTGCGACCATACAGATGGTCAAGTGGGCCAAGTGGAATATGAGACTCACCCAGAGAGTTTTCCTGAACCAGTGGGAAGGAAAAGACTACGAACAGAAGATCAGAGTTCTTCCATGTCTGAAGAAGGAGTTCAATTGGTGGAGGTGTGTCTCCAATCTACAGTGTCATCACAGGATTCAGGAAGCCACTCCCGTTTACATTACGACAGACGCAAGTCAGTGGGGGTGGGGAGCCCACCTAGGTCACAACTATGTACAGGGCAGGTGGAGAACATCAATGGAGGGGGTCCCAGCCAACATCTTAGAAATCCGTGCAGCATGGGAAGCACTATCACACTTTGCGGAAAGGGTGAAAGGAAGACCGACAATCCTCAGGATGGACAATACGACTGCAGTCGCTTATGTTCGGAACCAGGGGGGAACACGCAGCGTGAACACTCATGAGAGAGGTAGCGCCTATCATGGAATGGGCTCAGGAGAACGTCCCCCTCCTATCAGCCATACACATTCCGGGACTTCAGAATTCAATAGCGGACAAATTAAGCAGGCAGTGGATAGATCACAAAGAATAGTCACTCAGTCCTCAGATATTCAATCTCATTTGTCGCAAGTGGGGTCGGCCACAGATGGACCTAATGGCAACCCCAGAGAACACGAAGTGCCTCCGTTTCATAACCAGGTACAGATGCAGGGGGGCACAAGCATGGGATGCGTAAACAGCACCTTGGAATTGCAACAAGGCTTATGTTTTTCCTCTGGTACCCCTCATACTTCACCTACTCAGGAGAATCCAACAGGAGGAAATAACAATAATAGCTGTGGTCTCTTTTTGGCCGCGCAGGCCATGGTTCCCTTTACTTCTGGAACTCTCAGTAGAACCTCCCTTCAAACGTCCATGTCCCAGGGACTTACTAACACAGAACAAGCTTCTACATCCGAATCCCGACAGACTCTGTTTGACGGCATGAAAGTTGAGAGGAGGAAACTGTCGGAGATAGGGTGCTCGTCTGCTGTGACCGAGACCCTACTGAAAGCAAGAAAGTTGTCCACCAATAGGACATACCACAAGATATGGGATAAGTACACTAACTTTATGTTACAGAAACAGTCAGACCCAATTAACCCGCCCATAGCTCATGTTTTAGAGTTTCTGCAAAGGGGCCTAGATTTGGGTCTAGGGGTAAGAACCATTAAAGGACATATCTCGGCTATCTCTGCGCTCACAGATGTAAGATGGGCGGTTCATCCATTGGTGATTCAATTCATAAGAGCAACCACTAAGTTGAGACCACCAAGGAAGGTTCACTATCCACAATAGGATTTGCCAACTGTGTTACAGGGATTATCAAGGGAGCCGTTCGAGCCTATGCAGGGGTGTAATTTAATTAACTTCACTTTAAAGGTGGTGTTCCTGGTGGCGATTGCGTCAGCCCGACGAGTTTCTGAGATTCAAGCACTTAGCTCTTCCCCAGCACATCTACAGTTTTACCATGATAGAGTCATGCTGAGGCCAAATCTACAGTTTATCCCTAAGGTGGCGTCTAACTTTCATTTCAACCAAGATTGGAATTTGCCGGTGTTTGTGGATCAGACGGCTGCTAATCCAAATTCGCTAAATATACCGGAATTACTAAAAGAGTACCTACAAAGAACAAGAGAAATCCGCAAGACGGATAGACTGTTTATTCTCCCAGTAGGCTATAAGAGAGGTCAGCCAGCAGCTACAAGAACAATCGCATCCTGGTTGGTAAGGGCAATTCGGGCGGCATACAGAAGTGCAGGGGCAGAACCGCCAGCTAACATAACGGCTCACTCTACCAGAGCGATTGCTACATCTTGGGCGGCATCCGCAGGTGTATCGTCAGAGACAATATGCAGAGCGGCAAGCTGGTCATCGGCAAACACATTTATTAAACACTATAGAGTTGATCCAGGAGCTTTATCGACAGTGCAGTTTGGAAGAATGGTTCTGGCTTCCGCTCAGAAGATTGGAGGGGATCATTAATTCTGTCTTAAAGGGAAGGTTCAGGGAGGGTGGAGAAAAAATGAAAATCAATTTCCACTTACCTGTGGCTTCCTCCAGCCCGTGGCAGGCAGGAGGTGCCCTCGCCGCCGCTCCGCAGGCTCCCGGTGGTCTCCGGTGGCCGACCCGACCTGGCCAGGCCGGCTGCCAGGTCGGGCTCTTCTGCGCTCCAAGTCCTAGTACTTCTGCGTCCCACGCCAGCGCTCTGACGTCATCGGACGTCCGCCGGGCTGTACTGCGCATGCGCAGTAGTTCTGCGCATGCGCAGTACAGCCCGGCGGACGTCCGATGACGTCAGCGCGCCGGCGTGGGACGCAGAAGTACCAGGACTTGGAGCGCAGAAGAGCCCGACCTGGCAGCTGGCCTGGCCAGGTCGGGTCGGCCACCGGAGACCACCGGGAGCCTGCGGAGCGGCGGCGAGGGCACCTCCTGCCTGCCACGGGCTGGAGGAAGCCCCAGGTAAGTGGAAATTGATTTTTATTTTTTCTCCACCCTCCCTGAACCTTTCCTTTAACTACATATTATATATCACTATAAAAGATTATTGATACAGATGTTGTTCAAGAATATTTCTGAATAAAGATTAATTATTTTCATTTTTTTCATATCATAAAGTTGTCCCTCCCTCTGTTATATCTAGTTAAATCCCGTAGTATGCTGCCATGAAATTCTACAGGAAAACGGAAAATGTATACTTACCTACCGGTAATTTTCCTTTCCTGTGGAATCTTCATGGCAGCATACGGAGCTCCCACCCTAGTGCTACGACGGTCAGTGGTACTAGAAACAAAAGCAATGAGAGGTTGGGGGAGCAAAAATTTATAATGACTGGTCCTGGCAGGGTTAGGGGGCGGGACTAACCTGTAGTATGCTGCCATGAAGATTCCACAGGAAAGGAAAATTACCAGTAGGTAAGTATACATTTTCCGTTATATCTACATATATGTACATATATGCTTAGTCAAAGTTTATCTTAGAATCTTCCGGGCATCCCAATAGATTATTAAATACAGATTGTAGACACGTCATAATGTCCTCCCCTTGTTCTGTCTCTGGGACTCCTCTCACCCTCAAATTATTCCGTCTCTCCTGATTTTGCATATCATCAAGTCTATCTGCTTCTCACCTGTGTTCCTGAGCACATCCACTTCAGCTTATACTGTAGCTTGGATACTAGGTCCTCTATGGCGCCCATTCTCCCTAGCTTGGATACTAGGTCCTCTATGGCTCCCATTCTCCCCTGTAAGTCAACCAGTTCCTCCTTGACCTAATTTCAGCTTTCGTTGAGGCCACTGCTAGCTCCGTTTGGGCCTCCAGGTTCTGTATAGAGGTATGAGTGCTGCTATTATTGCTGCAGAGGGTAGAGCTGTGGTGGGGTCAGCCTGTCACTGCTCAGACCATATGCCACACACTGCATCAAATTGGTCTGCATGGCTGTTGTCCCAGAAGTTAGCCCCTTCTGAAGATGATGCATAAGAAAGCCCACAAAAGGTTTGTTGAAGACAAGCAGAAGGACATGGCTAAAGGGGCCCATACACCTAACGATTTTCCCGCCGATATACGGCCGATTCGATCACAGTACTGAGTGTATAAAGTCCAGCGCTCAAACATGTAATGAACACAGAGTGAAAATGAACAGCAGTATCAGGTTCAAACAAATGTCCAATTTGTATAAAATTAGTCCTTGCAGGTGTATGCGCTCTATTGTGGGTCAGCCGATCCCCTTAAACAGTCAATCAATGTACATAGATAGCACTCCACTTCTCAATATAACAGTATTTGAATAAGATGGATCCCCTCTAGGGGCCGCACTCACCCAACAGGTGTGACCACTGTCAGACTGGTCATATATCACTTGTAGTTCTCCTCTGGCCGACTGCCTGATCTCTGATGTGTTATAATCCTGTTGAAAGTGCACTTCCACTGGAGTCATGTGGATATCAGTATGCCTCAAAGGAAAAGGCCTCACATAGCATAATTCCGTAAAAGTTAAAGGTACTTTATTAAAAATAATTACTCACAAACATGTGATGGTAACAGCGCATAGAGTGATAACGGGCTCTCCCCCGTGCCTCTCCGGATAGGCTCACTGGGTTCGCCGGTATCTCCGCTGTGATGCTTCCTGCTCGTCTTGCTAGCTCCACCCTACGCGTTTCGTCACATCCGCGTGACTCATCAGGGGCGTGGTTAGCTTGCAAGACGTCAGGCATAGTTATATGGACCCCGTGATCCCTCTCCCCGTCTATGTTGTATGCGGCTGAAGAGGCGTTTGGTGGGTGGTGCCACAATGGCATCAAACGCTTGGCGCCCAGGCGTCATTACGTACGCGTCCGCCTGTTGCATCCCAGTGGAGCGCACGCAGTTACGCGTGCGTGCCATATATAAGAAGTCGTTTTTATCTGGTCGGAAGAGAGCCCGTTTTACATTAAAAACTGAAATATAAAAACACAGAGATATAAAAAATTGCAATAGGTACTTGTTAACTATATAAATAGAATTCATTCAGTGCATAACTTGCACATATACTTTTCCATAAAAGTTTCCATAAAAATTGTACAGATAGCTCATAAGACATGTGGAGGATCAATCCCTCTTGTGGTCATTGTACAAACTGCACCATCCTATGTGAACTTGCCCCTTTAGTGTTGTTCAAATAACTAGCGGAGTGCATTATGAATACCAGATAATAAAGTAAAATAAAACAGAAGTAAAAGCAGGGTTAAGGATGATATATCTGGGTAATATCTAAGCTGCAATACCCAGCTACGGTTACTCCCCTGTTCCTATTTCAATGGGGGGTTCAGCTGTTTGAAATATAGCAGTTAAGATCTATATCTACATTATGTCCATTTGGTTTTAGTGTTCCCATATTGTAGATTCACTTAGTTTCAGCTTTCGATATTTCCCTTGTTCTGTTACACCCCCTCCAAGGGTATGTGACCTTTTCTATTCCACAGTATTGTAATGAACCCGGGTTAGATTGGTGGTGAGTTCTGTAGTGGTCCGATACACTGTGTCCCAATAGACCTCGTCTGATGTTTCCGATATGCTCACCAATCCTCTCTCTAAGCTTCCTTGTGGTCCTGCCTATGTATTGGATATTACAGGGGCACCACACCATATATACCACCCCCTTCGTGTTGCAAGTTATATTCTGCCTTATCTTGTGACTTGTTCCCCTTGCTGTGGATGTAACTTCATTGCATCTGGTTGCTATTGCTTCTCTACATCCTATGCAATCCCTACATGGGAAAAAACCATTCTGCTGCCAGAAGGGCCTAATTTCTTTTGGTGGGTTCACACAGCTTGGTGCCAGGTAATTTCTTAGATTTCTTGCTTTGCGGTATATAAACTTAGGACAGTCTGGTAGTACCTTCTTCAGATGTATGTCCTCCCTCAATATTGGCCAGTGTTTCCTTATGATATGTTCCACCTGCCTATATTGTACATTGAAATGACTGAGAAACGGAATGTTTTCCATCTGATGTTGGTCTGCTGGTATCCTCAGTTTTTCTTTAATTAGTGATTCTCTGTCAATTCTTCCAATTTCCATAATTTGCCTCTGGATGTCCACCTCATCATATCCTTTCTCGATAAATCGTTCGGCCACTATCTGCGATTGTTCAATGTAGTCCTCTATACGATTACAGTTTCTACGGATTCTAATTAGTTGTCCTTTCGGTATTGCGTTTTTCCACCTAGGGTGATGACAGCTGTCTATTGCCAGGTAGCCATTCCTATCAGTAGGTTTGAAATAGGTTGTGGTGCTTAAGATTCCATTCCTTTTTTCTATGTTCAGGTCCAGAAAGTGTATTATAGTCCTACTGGCCTCCATGGTTAGCTCTATGTTCATCTCATTCTTGTTTAGTTCTTCAAAAAGGGATGATAGTTGTTCCTCCTCCCCCCTCCATATCATGAATAGATCGTCTATGAACCTTCTCCAAATTAATATCCTGTTGTCCCCTCTGTTGTTCAGCACATGTTCCTCCCATCTCTCCATAAAAAGATTAGCTAGAGAAGGCGCAAACCCCGCCCCCATTGCACATCCCTTTATCTGAAGGTAATAGTCTCCCCTGTGCCAGAAATTTCGAGTTAAAGCAAATTCCAGTAACCTCATAATGAATTTATTTTGCTTCACATTTAAGCTTTGGTCTTTATCCAGATAGTACTTGACGGCTTCCATGCCTGTCTCATGTGGAATGTTTGTATAGAGGGACGTCACATCAGCTGTTACAAGTACGTCCCTCTCATCATGAGAGGGACGTACTTGTAACAGCTGATGTGACGTCCCTCTATACAAACATTCCACATGAGACAGGCATGGAAGCCGTCAAGTACTATCTGGATAAAGACCAAAGCTTAAATGTGAAGCAACATAAATTCATTATGAGGTTACTGGAATTTGCTTTAACTCGAAATTATTTCTGGCACAGGGGAGACTATTACCTTCAGATAAAGGGATGTGCAATGGGGGCGGGGTTTGCGCCTTCTCTAGCTAATCTTTTTATGGGGAGATGGGAGGAACATGTGCTGAACAACAGAGGGGACAACAGGATATTAATTTGGAGAAGGTTCATAGACGATCTATTCATGATATGGAGGGGGGAGGAGGAACAACTATCATCCCTTTTTGAAGAACTAAACAAGAATAAGATGAACATAGAGCTAACCATGGAGGCCAGTAGGACTATAATACACTTTCTGGACCTGAACATAGAAAAAAGGAATGGAATCTTAAGCACCACGACCTATTTCAAACCTACTGATAGGAATGGCTACCTGGTAATAGACAGCTGTCATCACCCTAGGTGGAAAAACGCAATACCGAAAGGACAACTAATTAGAATCCGTAGAAACTGTAATCGTATAGAGGACTACATTGAACAATCGCAGATAGTGGCCGAATGATTTATCGAGAAAGGATATGATGAGGTGGACATCCAGAGGCAAATTATGGAAATTGGAAGAATTGACAGAGAATCACTAATTAAAGAAAAACTGAGGATACCAGCAGACCAACATCAGATGGAAAACATTCCGTTTCTCAGTCATTTCAATGTACAATATAGGCAGGTGGAACATATCATAAGGAAACACTGGCCAATATTGAGGGAGGACATACATCTGAAGAAGGTACTACCAGACTGTCCTAAGTTTATATACCGCAAAGCAAGAAATCTAAGAAATTACCTGGCACCAAGCTGTGTGAACCCACCAAAAGAAATTAGGCCCTTCTGGCAGCAGAATGGTTTTTTCCCATGTAGGGATTGCATAGGATGTAGAGAAGCAATAGCAACCAGATGCAATGAAGTTACATCCACAGCAAGGGGAACAAGTCACAAGATAAGGCAGAATATAACTTGCAACACGAAGGGGGTGGTATATATGGTGTGGTGCCCCTGTAATATCCAATACATAGGCAGGACCACAAGGAAGCTTAGAGAGAGGATTGGTGAGCATATCGGAAACATCAGACGAGGTCTATTGGGACACAGTGTATCGGACCACTACAGAACTCACCACCAATCTAACCCGGGTTCATTACAATACTGTGGAATAGAAAAGGTCACATACCCTTGGAGGGGGTGTAACAGAACAAGGGAAATATCGAAAGCTAAAACTAAGTGGATCTACAATATGGGAACACTAAAACCAAATGGACATAATGTAGATATAGATCTTAACTGCTATATTTCAAACAGCTGAACCCCCCATTGAAATAGGAACAGGGGAGTAACCGTAGCTGGGGATTGCAGGTATTGCAGCTTAGATATTACCCAGATATATCATCCTTAACCCTGCTTTTACTTCTGTTTTATTTTACTTTATTATCTGGTATTCATAATGCACTCCGCTAGTTATTTGAACAACACTAAAGGGGCAAGTTCACATAGGATGGTGCAGTTTGCACAATGACCACAAGAGGGATTGATCCCCCACATGTCTTATGAGCTATCTGTACAATTTTTATGGAAACTTTTATGGAAAAGTATATGTGCAAGTTATGCACTGAATGAATTCTATTTATATAGTTAACAAGTACCTATTGCAATTTTTTATATCTCTGTGTTTTTATATTTCAGTTTTTAATGTAAAACGGGCTCTCTTCCGACCTGATAAAAACGACTTCCTATATATGGCACGCATGCGTAACTGCGTGCGCTCCACTGGGATGCAACAGGCAGACGCGGACGTAATGACGCCTGGGCGCCAAGCGTTTGATGCCATTGTGGCACCACCCACCAAGCGCCTCTTCAGCCGCATACGACATAGACGGGGGGAGGGATCACGGGGTCCATATAACTATGCCTGACGTCTTGCAAGCTAACCACGCCCCTGATGAGTCACGCGGACGTGACGAAATGCGTAGGGTGGAGCTAGCAAGACGAGCAGGAAGCATCACAGCGGAGATACCGGCGAACCCAGCGAGCCTATCCGGAGAGGCACGGGGGAGAGCCCGTTATCACTCTATGCGCTGTTACCATCACATGTTTGTGAGTAATTATTTTTAATAAAGTACCTTTAACTTTTACGGAATTATGCTATGTGAGGCCTTTTTCTTTGAGGCATACTGATATCTACATGACTCCAGTGGAAGTGCACTTTCAACAGGATTATAACACATCAGAGATCAGGCAGTCGGCCAGAGGAGAACTACAAGTGATATATGACCAGTCTGACAGTGGTCACACCTGTTGGGTGAGTGCGGCCCCTGGAAGGGATCCATCTTATTCAAATATTGTTATATTGAGAAGTGGAGCGCTATCTATGTACATTGATTGATTCGATCACAGTGATCGAATCGGCTGTGAAATTGCCGCGCACACCGCTGACAGAACGATCAATTTCCGTCCGAAATCGATCATTCCCGTCGATCCGTCCGTGCGGAAGATTTCTCTCGATCCCCGGTGGGTCGGGAGTGCGTCGATAGCGGCATTCGAATGCCCGACGACCGACGCAATACAGCGGGTATATTACCTGTTCCGGCCGGCGAGTCCCCTGGTCCTCGCTGTCTTCTTTCCGCGCTGGGTTCCGGACCGGCTGCAGCTACACAGAACTTCCTGTCCCGGCAGGAAGTTTAAACAGTAGAGCGCCCTCTACTGTTTAACCCCCTTGGCGGTATGAAAAATACCGCCAGGGGGCAGCGCAGCAGTTTTTTTTTAATTTTTTTTTTTTTAAATCATGTAGCGAGCCCAGGGCTCGCTACATGATAGCCGCTGCTCAGCGGCATCCCTCCAGCCCTGCCGATCGCCTCCGGCCATGGCGACGGGGCGGGATGATGTCAGCGACGTCGGGACGTCATTGGGAGACCCGATCCACCCCTTGGCGCTGCCTGGCACTGATTGGCCAGGCAGCGCAGGGGTCTGGGGGGGGGCGCCGCACCGGATAGCGGCGATCGGGCGCGCGGCGGCGGCGATCGGGGTGCTAGCAAAGTGCTAGCTGCGTCCAGCAAAAAAAATTATGAAAATCGGCCCAGCAGGGCCTGAGCGGCACCCTCCGGCGGCTTACCCCGTGTCCAGCATGGGGTTACCGCTAAGGAGGTTAAACTTCCCCTGGACAGGAAGTTCAGTAGCTGCAGGAACGGTCTGGAGCCCGGAGCGGAGAAGAAGACAGCTGGGACCAGGGGACTCGCGCCGGCCAGAACAGGTAATGTATGCGGGGGGGGGGGGGGGCGGTAGCTCCACAGATTGTGATCGGTTTCAGGCTGAAATCGATTCACAATCTGTTTACAGTAAGGTGGCCATACGATCCCTCTCTGATCAGATTCGATCAGAGAGGGATCTATCTGTTGCTCGAATCTGATGGCAAATCGACCAGTGTATGGCTACCTTTAGGGCCGGTTCACACGGACGCTTGGCGGCGTCTACCGTCAAGCGCTCGGGACCCATCGGCTAAACTCTCCCATTCAAGTGAATAGGAGCGTTTAGCATTGCGCGGTTACCGTCGATTACCGTCGATTGCATAAACGCGGCGTTCTGATCCCGATTTAACGCATCGTTTCGGCCGTCCCTAGAAGCCGCATGCAACGTCCAGGGACAGCTAGCCGGCGCGGCTTCATGTCCCACGAGAAACGCCGATTGCGACGATCTCTGTACCGCCGCCACCGAACGGGACGTCACAGGACGACGCGACTTCCTGGCCGCCTCAACGCCGCCTGCCGTCCGTGTGAACCGGCCCTACCTTGTCCTGTTATCTGATAAGACCTAGATAAACTTATTTGGTTTAGATGGTGTCAAGCTTGTGTGGCGGCAACCAGGTGAGGCGGACAAAGACAAGTGTGTCTAGCATTCAGTCAAGCATGATGATAGGAGTGTAATGGTTTGGAGCTGCACTAGTGCTGCCCACACTACGGTACAACAGTTTGAGGGAACTATGCTTACATGTACTGTAACATACTGAAGCAGTGTATGATCCCCTCCCTTCAGAAACTGGGCCTCAGGACAGTATTCCGTTTTCAATATTTTTTATTGGAATTTTTGAAAGAATTTTAACAATATGTCAAAGACATATTAGTACAGTATAAAGTAAACATACTTTTTACATTATAACAGACTGTTGAATAAAAGTACTGTTAAACTACAAAATGTACATTCAGTTTCAAAAATATATATAAAACAGTGCATCAAAACTTTTTCATATGATCAAATGTCTGGTTATCTATTTAAGATGGTTGCTAAGTTTAGTTTACGCGTTGATGTTTAAGTTTAAGGCTGGTTTCACAGTGGGACGTTACAGGCGCACGTTAGAGCAGCCTGTAACGCAGCCCACCGCACAGTAATGAAAAATCAATGGGGCTGTTCACAGTGCGGACGTTGCGTTACATTGTAACGCTGCGTCACAAGGCAACGTACTGCATGCAGTACTTTAGACGCGGCTGAGCCGCGTTAGACTGCTTGCACATGCTCACTAATGTTGGGGAGAAGCGGAGAGCGGCCAGGCACATGGCTAATTAATATGCACTGCACGTTATGACGTGCAGTGTTTACTTCCTGGAGCAGCCGCTCTGTGCGGCGATTGGCCGGCGGGACCACGTGATGCCGCATGCGCACAAGAGTGCGCATCACGGCATCACTGACGCCAGAGTGAGCTGCACAACGCAGCTCACTCTGACGTCCAGATCCAGCACCACCAGGCGTTGAGTTAGGGGGACGTTATGCGACCTTAACGCCCCCTCTAACGCAACGTCCTGGTGTGAAATTAGCCTAAAGGGAAGTTAAATGTATGTAATTCTACACAATTAATAGTTGTTTAGTGATTTTACGCATAATTACGCATAAAATTACGCATGGGTGCAACCTAAGGAGAATTTTCAAGGACAGTATTCCAACATAGCGATCCCAAATACTCCCCCAAGAAGACCTCTGCTTTGCTAAAGAAGCAGTCAGATAAAATCCTTGGATCAACTCTTCTGGGAATTACCTAGTAGTTATAACCAACATGCCCTTCAATGCAAGGAAAGCATCCAAAGTGTACCTGAGATGGTGATTGTAAGAAAAAAATATACATACCTGGGGCTTCCTCCAGCCCCATCCAGCCTGATCACTCCTTCATAGTCCTCGCCTCCTGGTCCCGGCAAGTTGTCCAGTCGAAGGCCAGTCGGCGCAGGTGCAGTCCAGCCAAGCATGCTTTCATCGCCAAGAGCATTCTGAGCCTGCACAGTAGAACTGTGCAGACGCAGAACGCTCCTGGCAACAACGGCGAGCAGGAGCATGCGTGCAGCCTGGACATGCATGCACAGTTGGCCCGGGATCGGAGGCTTTCCGGGCCAATTGCAGAAGAACCTGGAGGCAACCGAGGACTACAAGGGAGCGATCAGGCCGGAGGGGGCTAGGGGAAGCCCCTGGGTATGTATTTTTTTTCTTACCATCACCATCTCAAGGTCACTTTAAGTGAAGATACAGAATTTGTAATAACTACTTTCTGCAGTAAAATATTCCACATTTTAACAACTCTTGCTGTAAAGAACTCCTTCCTAAATAGATGGTAAATCCTTTTTTTCCATATGCAGATCATGTTCCCTTGTCCTTTGTACAAGCCTAGATACAAAAAGCTCATCTGCCAAGCTTTTCTTCTTATGTGTAATTAATTTTTTTTAAAATTGAGAATAGCCAAAAGCATACAAAATAGATCAAACAGAAACTGCTTGGTCCTCAAACAATGTACAGTTAACCACTTGAGGACCACAGTCTTTTCGCCCCTTAAGGACCAGAGCCTTTTTTTCCATTCAGACCACTGCAGCTTTCACGGTTTATTGCTCGGTCATACAACCTACCACCTAAATGAATTTGACCTTCTTTTCTTGTCACTAATACAGCTTTCTTTTGGTGCTATTTGATTGCTGCTGCGAGTTTTAGTTTTTATTATATTCATCAAAAAAGACATGAATTTTGTCAAAAAAATGACTTTTTTAACTTTCTGTGCTGACATTTTTCAAATAAAGTAAAATTTCCTATACATTTGAGCGCGAAAGTTATTCTGCTACATGTCTTTGATAAGAAAAAAACATTCAGTGTATATTTATTGGATTGGGTAAAAGTTATAGCGTTTACAACTATGGTGCCAAAAGTGAATTTTCCCATTTTGAAGCATCTCTGACTTCCTGACCACCTGTCATGTTTCATGAGGTGCTAAAATTCCAGGATAGTATAAATACCCCCCAAATGACCCCATTTTGGAAAGAAGACATCCCAAAGTATTCAGTGAGAGGCATGGTGAGTTCATAGAAGATTTTATTTTTTGTCACAAGTTAGCGGAAAATGACACTTTGTGACAAAAAAAAAAAGTTTCCATTTCTTCTAACTTGCGACAAAAAAAATGAAATCTGCCATGGACTCACTATGCTCCTCTCTGAATACCTTGAAGTGTCTACTTTCCAAAATGGGGTCATTTGTGGGGTGTGTTCACTGTCCTGGCATTTTGGGGGGTGCCTAATTGTAAGCCCCCCTGTAAAGCCTAAAGATGCTCATTGGACTTTGGGCCCCTTAGCGCAGTTAGGCTGCAAAAAAGTGCCACACATGTGGTATTGCCGTACTCAAGAGAAGTAGTATAATGTGTTTTGGGGTGTATTTTTACACATACCCATGCTGAGTGGGAGAAATATCTCCGTAAATGACAATTTTTTATTTTTTTTACACACAATTGTCTATTTACAGAGATATTTCTCCCACTCAGCATGGGTATGTGTAAAAATACACCCCAAAACACATTATACTACTTCTCCTGAGTACGGCAATACCACATGTGTGGCACTTTTTTGCACCCTAACTGCGCTAAGGGGCCCAAAGTCCAATGAGTACCTTTAGGATTTCACAGGTCATTTTGCGACATTTGGTTTCAAGACTACTCCTCACGGTTTAGGGCCCCCAAAATGCCAGGGCAGTATAGGAACCCCACAAATGACCCCATTTTAGAAAGAAGACACCCCAAGGTATTCCGTTAGGAGTATGGTGAGTTCATAGAAGATTTTTTTTTTGTCACAAGTTAGCGGAAATTGATTTTAATTGTGTTTTTTCACAAAGTCTCATTTTCCGCTAACTTGTGACAAAAAATAAAATCTTCTATGAACTCACCATACTTCTAACGGAATACCTTGGGGTGTCTTCTTTCTAAAATGAGGTCATTTGTGGGGTTCCTATACTGCCCTGGCATTTTAGGGGCCCTAAACCGTGAGGAGTAGTCTTGAAACCAAATGTCGCAAAATGACCTGTGAAATCCTAAAGGTACTCATTGGATTTTGGGCCCCTTAGCGCACTTAGGGTGCAAAAAAATGCCACACATGTGGTACCGCCGTACTCAGGAGAAGTAGTATAATGTGTTTTGTGGTGTATTTTTACAGATACAGATGCTGGGTGGGAGAAATATCTCTGTAAATGACAATTGTTTGATTTTTTTTCACACAATTGTCCATTTACAGAGAGATTTCTCCCACCCAGCATGGGTATGTATAAAAATACACCCCAAAACACATTATACTACTTCTTCTGAGTACAACGATACCACATGTGTGACACTTTTTTGCAACCTAGGTGCGCTAAGGGGCCTAACGTCCTATTCACAGGTCATTTTGCGGCATTTGGATTCTAGACTACTCCTCACGGTTTAGGGCCCCTAAGATGCCAGGGCAGTATAGGAACCCCACAAGTGATCCCATTTTAGAAAGAAGACACCCCAAGGTATTCCGTTAGGTGTATGGTGAGTTCATAGAAGATTTTATTTTTTGTCACAAGTTAGTGAAAAATGACACTTTGTGAAAAAAACAATAAAAATCTATTTCCTCTAACTGTTGACAAAAAATAAAATCTTCTATGAACTCGTCATACACCTAACAGAAAACCTTGGGGTGTTTTTTTTCTAAAATGGGGTCACTTGTGGGGTTCCTATACTGCCCTGGCATTTTACGGGCCCAAAACCGTGAGTAGTCAGGAAACCAAATTTCTCAAAATGACTGTTCAGGGGTATAAGCATCTGCAAATTTTGATGACAGGTGGTCTATGAGGGGGCAAATTTTGTGGAACCGGTCATAAGCAGGGTGGCCTCTTAGATGACAGGTTGTATTGGGCCTGATGTGATGGATAGGAGTGCTAGGGGGGCGACAGGAGGCGATTGATGGGTGTCTCAGGGGTGGTTAGAGGGGAAAATAGATGCAATCAATGCACTGGGGAGGTGATCGGAAGGGGGTCTGAGGGTTTGGCTAAGTGATCAAGAGCCCACACGGGGCAAATTAGGGCCTGATCTGATGGGTAGGTGTGCTAGGGGGTGACAGGTGGTGGCAGGAGGTGATTGATGGGTGTCTCAAGGTGTGATTAGAGGGGGAAAATAGATGCAAGCAATGCACTGGCGAGGTGATCAGGGCTGGGGTCTAAGGGCGTTCTGAGGGTGTGGGCGGGTGATTGGGTGCCCTAGGGGCAGATTAGGGTCTAATCTGATGGGTATCAGTGACAGGGGCTGATTGATGGGTGATCAGTTGGTGATTAGATGGCAGAACAGATGTAAACAATGCACTTTGGAGGTGATCTGAGGGTAGGTCTGGGGCAATCTGATGGTGTGGGTGGGTGATCAGATTGCCCGCAAGTGGCAGGTTAGGGGCTGATTGATGGGTGGCAGTGACATGGGGTGATTGATGGGTGGCAGTGACAGGGGGTGAATGATGGGTGATTGATAGGTGATTGACAGGTGATCAGTGGGTTATTACAGGGAAGAACAGATGTAAATATTGCACTGGCGAATTGATAAGAGGGGGTCTGAGGGCAATCTGAGCGTGTGGGGCGGGTGATTGGGTGCCTGCAAGGGGCAGATTATGGTCTATTCTGATGGGTAACAGTGACAGGTGGTGATAGGGGGTGATTGATGGGTAATTAGTGGGTGTTTAGAGGAGAGAACAGATGTAAACACTGCACTTGGGAGGTGATCTGATGTCGGATCTGCGGGCGATCTATTGGGGTGGGTGGGTGATCAGATTGCCCGCAAGGGGCAGGTTAGGGGCTGATTGATGGGTGGCAGTGACAGGGGGTGATTGATGGGTGGCAGTGACAGGGGGTGATTGATGGGTGATTGATAGGTGATTGACAGGTGATCAGTGGGTCATTACAGGGAAGAACAGATGTAAATAATGCACTGGTGAATTGATAAGGGGGGTCTGAGGGCAATCTGAGCGTGTGGGCGGGTGATTGGGTGCCTGCAAGGGGCAGATTAGGGTCTAATCTGATGGGTAACAGTGACAGGTGGTGATAGGGGGTGATTGAGGGTAATTAGTGGGTGTTTAGGGTAGAGAACAGATGTAAACACTGCACTTGGGAGGTGATCTGACGTCGGATCTGCGGGCGATCTATTGGTGTGGGTGGGTGATCAGATTGCCCGCAAGGGGCAGGTTAGGGGCTGATTGATGGGTGGCCGCGACAGGGGGTGATTGACAGGTGATCAGTGGGTTGTTACAGGGAAGAACAGATGTAAATATTGCACTGGCGAATTGATAAAGGGGGGTCTGAGGACAATCTGAGCGTGCAGGCGGGTGATTGGGTGCCCGCAAGGGGCAGATTAGGGTCTGATCTGATGGGTAACAGTGACAGGTGGTGATAGATGGTGATTGATGGGTAATTAGTGGGTGTTTAGGGTAGAGAACAGATGTAAACACTGCACTTGGGAGGTGATCTGACGTCAGATCTGCGGGCGATCTATTGGTGTGGGTGGGTGATCAGATTGCCCGCAAGGGGCAGGTTAGGGGCTGATTGATTGGTGGCAGTGACAGGGGTTGATTGATGGGGGGCAGTGACAGGGGGTGATTGACAGGTGATCAGGGGGATAGATGCATACAGTACCCAGGGGGGGGGGGGTCTGGGGAGAATCTGAGGGGTGGGGGGGTGATCAGGATGGAGCAGGGGGCAGTTTAGGGTTAAAAAAAAATAGTGTTGACAGATAGTGACAGGGAGTGATTGATGGGTGATTAGGGGGGTGATTGAGTGCAAACAGGGGTCTGGGGGGTGGGCGGGGGGGGGGGGTCTGAGGTGTGCTGCGGGCGATCAGAGGGAAGGGGGGGGGGGCAGGATCAGTGTGCTTGGTGCAGACTAGGGTGGCTGCAGCCTGCCCAGGTGGTCCCTCGGACACTGGGACCACCAGGGCAGGAGGCAGCCAGTATAATAGGCTTTGTATACATTACAAAGCCTATTATACGAAGTACATGCGGCGATCCGGGTGCTAGTAACCCGCCGGCGCTTCTGATCGCGTCACGAATGACGCGATCGCCGCATAACCACGCCCGCAGCCGCCCCCGCCGATGGGCGTATTGCGGTCGTTTGGGCCCGGTCTTTGCCGCCGCCCATAGGCTGGGGGCGGTCCTTATACTTACCGTATTTTTCTGCATATAAGACGCTTCAAGAAAAAGAAAAAAGTACATCTTATATGCCGCAAAAAACAGTATCTATAAGGAATATATAGCTTAATAATAAGACACCTCTAACTTTAGAGGGCAAAAGCCAGGGAAAAACGATATACTAAACCTGGTGCATCCATAGTCCAGGAGCATCTTGTACATGTTCTCCGCTAATTATTGTGCCCCCTTCTGTTTACTTTGTATCCTCCTCTGTTCCCCAATTGTCCTGCACTAAGAGCAGCAGCACAAGGTGGTCCTTGCATGTGGCAACGCAGTTGCAGCCTACAGGCCGCATGCAACTAGCAACTGTAGAGATTTTTAGGGGCCACCAGAAAAGGATTGGTGGGCCGCATTTGAACCCCGGGCCTGACTTTGGACATGCCTGATCTAAACCAATATGGTCCTTGAAGGGAATCTTAAAGTGGACCCAAATTAAAAATACAAGATTTCAGAAATAAAATCTATTTTCTAACTCATAATAATAAATAGCAGTCTTTTTTAAAATATTTTACATTTATTGGAGAAACCCCTCTCTCCCTTTTATATACAGACTGGTGGAGGAGATAAGAAACAAAAACAAAACATAAGCTGCTACTGATGATGTCACCAAAGAGGTGATCTCAGCTTGTGTGAGATGTCACATAGGCGACGCTGTAAGAAATACGATATTGCTGAAAATATTGCCTCAACAATGGGATATTAATAAAGACAACAATACCGATTTCTCGTAAGTTCTAGGTGGTCGTTAGGCAAAGAAATACACATCAACAACAGTATAAATAATGTTTATATTGCAAGTGGTATTTGCGATACAGGTACAGATACTGATGAACTACAGAAAACAGCATGTACAGAGAAATCCAACCATATGAACACATAAAGCTTAGGAAACAATGCCCACAAATTATACTTTAACACATAACATTAGTGCAGCATCCCAATATATCCTAACATACAGCCCACAATGCGCAGATACAGCTTACCCAGCCATGGTTTCCAGCTAACAGCCTCACCAGCACATTCCAGCAAAAGACCCCTCACAGCACATGGTCAAAGACAATATACCCCTTGACTCCACCCCCTCACCCTACATCACATCCCTTTGAGAAGGCTCAGTGTCATTGGCTGAAAGAAAGCTTTTCAGAAGATTTGAACTTTATCCCCGCCCAGGGTCAGTTAGCAGGAAGTGAAGTCTTTTGTCTTAGAAATGTGCTCTAAGAATGGATTTTCAAACAGTCCAATTCTTACAATCCCCCACTTGAAGGTGATTGAAATTTATGAGAGAACCTTCACCAAAATGTAACAGTCCATAAATCCATGAATGGGATTAAATTGGATTCCAATGTCCATATAAAGAGTTCATCAATGTAAGTTTCCCACAAAAACAGTCCATAAAGTTCTCCTTTTATGCAAATATTTTCCAAATTGCAGATGTAAAAGTTCATAACGACTCCAGTGTGGATGCATTCAGTCTCTTGCACAGTCCCAGAAGTTTTTTTTTTTTTAAGACGTCTGCACATAGCACATCCGGCTCAGGGTTCCAGCACACTGGATTCTTGGATAACCTACATTTGCGCAAAATAACAGAACACAAAACAACACAGTTCACAGAATCACAAGTCCTACCCCATTATGTACTTTAAGCAGCTTTGATAGGACTTCCGATTGAAAATGACAATGATATATCAAGACACTGCATGGGACCCATAACATTTTCCAAGATTACCAATTTGGAGACTAGCACACACTTCATCCACTACTACTCCATGTTCAGGTCATGCCTAGAATGCAAACATCTGCCATTACCTGCCAAGCTCAGTCTCAGCTCTCTGATCACTCACCACTCTGGGTGGTCACACTCCAGCTCTGTGTGGCTTCCACTGCCGAGTCCCTTTCCCAGCTTTCAATGGTTCACAGTGGTTTTACGCGGTTGCTGAGATTTGAACTTCTATGGCAAGTTACACCTGCCTCTCCACTTACTCAGCCCGCACTGACAATACCACGTCACACTCCGGCAGCACTCAAGCATGCCACTTACCAAGCCAGGATGGACTCATGATGCTCCCACACTCAGTTTGTGTAGCACACGGCACCTCACATGTCACAGATGCTGGGAAATTAGCCAAAGAGCTCCACACTCCGTGATTCTGAAACAGACAGGTTAGCAGACAAAGCACAGCAATGGAACCTCATTATGATTTCATAGCTTCAAAAGCATATGCGTGAACTATATTACCCACTAAGTACAATAGTACTGCAAACTGAGCCAATCACTAGGGTCACCCATGTCCTTTTACATCAGCATCATCTCCAATTGTGACTCTGTAAACTTGCAACTCATAGAAAACTTTATAAAAGCATAACAGACTTAGATATCTGGACTGTAACACTCTAAATGCATTGTTTTTCAACACTCTGGAAAATGATCTTTGTTAGATGTAGACATACACAGTTCAATCCCATTACACAGTTTTACAATCTTGTGGACCTTTGACTGCATTTATAAAAACTTTCATGGGTGAAGACACTCATAATGAAAGCACATGGGGCTTTCAACTTCTGCTGAATCTGTTCAACACTTCTGGCTAAATCTTAGCTTAGATGTGGTCTGCACATTGTACCTGTACATTTAATTATTTGGGAATTTACATTAACAATAGGGACAGTTTAATTTGTGCTTTCTGTAGCAAAACATCTGTACTAGAGCAAACATCCCCCACTTGACTACATACAAAACCCAATTTAAAAGAAATGAATCAAAACTGTTGTGTGCTTTGAAATCTCAGGTATATGCAAAGTACCTGAAACAAAGCTCACAACCAGAAACAAAAACTCCAGATTGAACAAGGCCTTACCATTTGTTCATTAACATAATTGACCTTACATTACAAATTTTAAGGCATTTTAAATCTGGTTTTCCCGAAATAAATTGTTGCCTTTGTAAAACGCTAAATTCAAAAACATTTCAATGGCCCGCAACTTTGTGCATGGATCCTTACAAGAGGTGAGAAAACAAAAATACAATCTCACCTGCCATGCCTTCAGGCCATTCACAAAACCCTCTACTATAGTAAAGTAACAAAGGCAACCCATTCAAATTTACATAGCTACAGTCAGCACCTGCAACTACAAAAGTAATTTAGCATTTGACTTTTTTTTGACTGTAGATAAAATGATCAGTTAAATTAAGAGGCTTACTCCTAACTCCAAAAATATGTTAGGATCCTCTTCATACATTAACACATACATAGACAGACAAACAGCAAAACACAGCTGGGATCTTCTTTTGCTCCTCGGTTTCCTACGAAATAGAAACTGAAAAACCATTATTAACATTTGACAAAGTTCCTCCTAGGAAAAACTGTGTTCTAGAATGTTCCTCATTGTTCTACATTCCAGCATCTCCTGCTTTATTTCACTAACCTCCTGAGCAAATTTCCCTCGAAGCCAACTTACCTCAGCTTGTAATTGCTCAGTCTGTGATCTGAGAACTTTGTAAGGAACCCAGGCTCTATCCTGGTTCCTCTGCCCGTTCCCCCACCTAGGAGAGTACACCTCAATTTCTCTCCTCCTGGTAAGGAATTTGGTATCTCTGGAATAATTCTGCCTGTCTCTCCCAAGTGACGGGCAAAACCGTTTCATGTGTCCCTGTTCTCCACAGTGGTAGCAACGCCGGGTCACATAACTTCTCTGGGGCTTATTCAATGTATGTACAGCTCTGTCCCTTACAGGCTGCACAGCAAAAACTCCATTGAAATTTCTCTTTTGCCACACTGATGATTTAAAAGGGTTCCTTTTCAAATCATCTGTTGGACTCTCTAAAGTCCTGTTCATCTGAATGCGCCTTTCCAGAGAATGCGCCTCCTGCGTACTCTCTGGCAACTCAATAACTGAACAACCACTGCATTCAGAACTACTATAACCAGCATCACTTTCACTTGGACACTGATTAACTGCTTCACTACTGGAGGACACAGACAATGTTTCCAACTTGCATTGTGCATCTTTCAACTGCTCAGTCAGACCTGCATTCTGACGAAGCAATCTTTTATTTTCCACAACAATTCGTTGCTGGGTAATGGAAACCACATTGGCCTCTTCAGCAGCAATTGTTAAAATGGAGACTGCACTTTGTAAGTCTTTTACATTGTCCTTCAGCCTCTGAACCTCATGTTCTAGGTTTGATTTTTGTTCAACAACACCTCTGTATCGCTCTGCTATCCACTGTGCTGCAAAGATAAGCTTAGCTTTGGCCTCCTTTTTCTTCAACTTCTTATTATTGATCAAATCATACACATACATCTGGGCATGCTTCCACGGATCTACAGAGCTCTGCAATATATTCACAATACTTTCCTGGTTTTTCAATTTAGTCAGTTGCACAGAGGTCTCTATTTTGTTTACCCCTAAACAACAACAATGGACAGTCTATTCCAGTGGTCCTCAAACTAAGGCCCGCGGGCCGAATGTGGCCCCCTAAGGCTTTCTTACCGGCCCCCCACACAGAAAATGTATTGCTTATAAATGCAGTCAGCTACATCTTTAAATATTGGTGGTCCACATATGGAATAGCAGTGCAGCACCCCCCATCCACATGGAAGCCAGAAAGCAGAAATTTTGCTGGTTTCCAATCAAATTCCACATCAGGTGACACTGCTGTCCAATTAGCTTGCAGATTGTCACCTGGGTATGCTTCACTGTCTGGTCCGCAAAGACTTCTACATCATTTTATGTTTACTCCGGCCCACCAGCGGTCTGAAGTATGTTGACCCGGCCCTCAACCCAAAACGTTTGGGGACCCCTGGTCTATTCAATGCAAACACTGTGATCTCTGCACACAACAATAGGCAGAGTTTACACTGAAACCATGTGGCTGCTTACCACAATTTCTCACAAAACCTTTCTGCAGTATAAGCTCAACATCAGACCTAAATCACAAATCCAACATGCAACATTATACAGTTATTAATATGCTTTCCCGCCAAATCATAACACACCTCCTACCTGGCTCACCATTTATGTAAGAAATACGATATTGCTGAAAATATTGCCTCAACAATGGGATATTAATAAAGACAACAATACCGATTTCTCGTAAGTTCTAGGTGGTCGTTAGGCAAAGAAATACACATCAACAACAGTATAAATAATGTTTATATTGCAAGTGGTATTTGCGATACAGGTACAGATACTGATGAACTACAGAAAACAGCATGTACAGAGAAATCCAACCATATGAACACATAAAGCTTAGGAAACAATGCCCACAAATTATACTTTAACACATAACATTAGTGCAGCATCCCAATATATCCTAACATACAGCCCACAATGCGCAGATACAGCTTACCCAGCCATGGTTTCCAGCTAACAGCCTCACCAGCACATTCCAGCAAAAGACCCCTCACAGCACATGGTCAAAGACAATATACCCCTTGACTCCACCCCCTCACCCTACATCACATCCCTTTGAGAAGGCTCAGTGTCATTGGCTGAAAGAAAGCTTTTCAGAAGATTTGAACTTTATCCCCGCCCAGGGTCAGTTAGCAGGAAGTGAAGTCTTTTGTCTTAGAAATGTGCTCTAAGAATGGATTTTCAAACAGTCCAATTCTTACAACGCTCCTGTGAGGGAGGGTAGCTGATGACAACACACACCCATGATCTAAAACCTCCTACTAAGCTCAGAAGTAATGGCTGCCACCTGTATAACTTTAGTTATGAAAAGTGAAGTGTGAAAAGCATGCACTGAAATGCTCATAGGCTTGAAGGAGTGTTTATTTATCTTTGTATGTGTCAAATTGGTGCAACTAAATATTTTAAATTAATAAAATGTTTGGTTTGGGTCCGCTTTAAGTTAACATTGAAAAAATATTTTAACTTCAACTTACCTGGGGCTTCTTGCAGCCCCCTGGAGTCCTCCTGTGCCCACGACACAGGCTTCAGCCTATGACAGCTGATCACTGGCGAGACTCAGGATGGGACAGCCGTGTCACACGGCTGTCGCCAGTACAGTGCTGCTGTAGATCGCTACTGCTGTACACGGTATTTAGACAGAGGTTTCGCCATCTAACAGTCTCCGAGCAGCCGCTGGGAGACTGAACGCAGAGCTCAGCTCTGCCTACCAAGCAGGAGATGCGCGCGCGATCTCCTGCAAACTGAAGCCCCAGGACTTTATGCCGATCAGCGTTAGGCGGTCCTGGGGCTGCCACCGTGGCCACGCCCATCGGCATGACCCGGTCGTAGACAGGTTAAGTTGCCCACCTTTGTACCTGTTCTAGTATGTCAATGTCCTTCCTACAGTGTGCGTATATGTCCCTAAATAAAGATTTTTGCACTATACATTTTTTGTAGCCTTTGGTAGCCATAGATGTGTGGATGATTTATCTGTAATGCTGGGAATACACGGCTCGATTTTGCCGCTCGATTCTCTCGCTCAATGGATTCCCCACTCGATTCTGCAGGCGATTCTCTTATCTTCCGCTCGTTTTTCTTATCTTTTCACATTGTCCTCAATACAGAATCGAGCGGCGAAACGATCAGGCGGGAGATCGGACGTGTTGGAAATTATCTATCGAGCCATCTAAATGGCTCAGAATCGAGCCGTGTATTCCCAGCATTAGACATTTATCTTATATGTCGCTCTACCATTGCCATGTTCAAGGGGCATGACCTTACATTTATCTACATTCTATTTCATCTGACATCTGTCTGCCCATACCTCTATACCCATGCTGTTTAGATCCTGTTGTAAAATGTCACTATCCTGCTTAGTGTTTATAATTCTGCATATTTCTGTATTATCTGCAAAGATAGCTACATTACTCTGTATTCCATCTGCTAGAGGATTAATAAATTGATTGCACAAGATTGGACCTAGTACTGACCCATGCGGATCCCCACTGCTAAGTTTCCCATTTTGAATATGATCTGTTTACCACCACTCTTTGCTTCTGTTGCTTAAAGGGATACTTAATCTCCCTGGTGTTATGATTATTCTCAGATTTAGGGTCTAAAAGCTGTGCAATTTTTTCAGAAGCTTTTAGACCCTAAAAACAAGAAAAAAGAAACATACCATAGAGAGATCTGCAGCAGCTCCAGCATATAACTCACTCAGGCACGGGATTACCGCTCTGAGCCGAGGATTTCCATCTCGAGCCTAACTGCTAAGGGCGTAAGCCACCTATAAAAAAGAAAAAAGCGGTTCACTTACCTGGGGCTTCTATCAGCCCCCTGCAGCCATCCTGTGCCTGCACCGGTCGTCAACATGGCTGCGTTACCCAGCCACGGCTTAGTTTTGTTTTCGCCGACTCCCATAGGATATTAAAAAAAAGTCATTTTTTTAGGAGTAGGAGAATAAATACAATTGTTTATCTCATCACTTTATTTCCACCTCAGGTTCACTTTAACCACTTGAGGACCGCGGTGTTAAACGCCCCTAAAGACCAGGCCATTTTTTACTAATTGGGCCACTGCAGCTTTATGGCCTAGCTGCAGGGACGCACAACTCAGCACACAAGTGATTCCCGCTCCCTTTTCTCCCCACCAACAGAGCTCTTTGTTGGTGGGGTCTAATGGCTCCCCAGTTCTTGTTGTTTTTTTTTATATAAATATTTATTTTATTAATTTTTGAACAAATGTACTTATTTTGTTATTTATTTTATATTCCCCCTCCCTCCCCTCGCCAGCCTAAACAGCATGAAATCGGCGTAGATTGGTGCTGGGCCTGCCGCCGCATTCACGCCAATTGGCATGGAGCGGTCGGCAAGTAGTTAATAAGGGAAAAATATCAGCTTTACGCCAGTCATATGGAACTCACCCGCTTGAAGGAGAATCGTAGATAATAATTGGCCCATCAATAACTGGACTCAACTCCCCTAATACTTGGGGGTGGATGCCATCACGGTTAATTGCCTTATCTATGTTGATCTTATCTAAGCGTGCCTTCACACCTTCCTGTTTTAAGCCTGGTACACACATCCATTTTTGATTGGCCGATCACTGATCAATGTTACTACTTCAATGAAACATGAAGGCTAAAAGACTGTAAATATTATGTACAAATTGTATAGGATAGCGTTCCTAGTACATGTAAGTGGTAAAATTGTCCAATCAAAAGTGTGTACTAGCCTTTAGGCAATTCATCCTGAATGAGGTAGACTGGTAACAACCCAGAGCTGTATTATGAGACAAGGGCATTATCTTGGTAAAGAGAGAAGCAAAGTATGCATTCAGCTTTAGCTTGGTCTTCCACAATTAAGTTCCCTCACTGATCTTTTAAAAGTCTTTTCTCAGCATTTTTTAATATATGTATTTGTAAAACTTTTTGGATATAAGGAACCTGCCGAACCTGCCTGTCATTGAGTGTTTCCGCTGAGACCCGGGCGGAATCCGTTGCTTCCGGGTCTCTGCGCTTGTTCCCCGCTGATGACGCTGCTGCTGGAACGCAGGCCGCACATCCTGATAGGCCGAGGGTGTTTTCTCAGTACGCCCTCCGCAGAAGTAAACAATAGTCAGCTGACAGCACGGTGTCAGCTGATGTTACAGCTGACACCTAGGTAGGTTACCGATGTGTGATTGGATGTGCGGATTGTGGCTGGCCACTGATTGGTTGAAAGTTGTATTTAAGCCTGCAGAGTGCTCCCAGTCATCGTCTGTGACAAGCATAGCTGTGGCTAGTTGCTGGGTGCGCACTCACATTGCTGAATTACTGGATCTCGACCTTGGCTTGTATTTGACCATTCTTGTCTGCTGTTATTAACCCTTGCTTTGATTCTTGGATACTCTTGCATGCTGCCTGGACCGACCTCTGTCTGTTACTGGATACTCTTGCATGCTGCCTGGACCGACCTCTGTCTGTTAACTGGATACCCTTGCCTGCTGTCTGGACCGACCTCTGCCTGTTACTGGATACTCTTGCATGCTGCCTGGACCGACCTCTGCCTGTTAACTGGATACCCTTGCCTGCTGTCTGGACCGACCTCTGCTTGTTTACTGGACACTCTTGTCTGCCACCTGGGCCGACCTCTGCCTGTTAACTGGATACTCTTGCATGCTACCTGGACCAACCATTGCTTGTTACTGGACACTCTAGTTATACCTGAACTAATCCTTGCCTGTTGCTTGAATAACCTTGCATGTGGACCTTGCATGTGGACCTTGCATGAACTCTCTCATATATTGCCTGGATCATTCACTGCCTGTTCCTGATACATCTGTCATTACTGGCAATCAACGCTGAGGGCTTCATCCTTCTGAACCAAGGTAATAGCCCTGTGTGATACTTATAAACTATTGAACTGTGTTACTAGCCTCAGTGGGGTTCTGGTGGGTTATTGTCCTCTATACTTCAGTCTGTATGCCTTGCACATTAAGACCTGGGGGTAACCGTAGTCAGGAGACAAATAACGTGTTCTTTTCACGCGGGGGCCTGTTTATAGGTGAAGACCGTGGGCCGGGCTCAGAGCCGTGGCAATAGATTGGGGCATAGATACTGATCGGGGACATAACCTGTCAGGCCTTACATTGGGATTTAACTGTATGTCACTAGCCACTGGTTTTTCAGCTTCCAGTTTTGGCATTCTGGTTACCTTTTTACATTTGTTACATTCCCCATATTTGTTTAATTCAGATGCAGTCCCTCCTGCTTTAGGGCTCTAAAGGCACGCCTTAAAAGATACCCGAGGTGACATGTGACATGGTGAGATAGACATGGGTATGTACAGTGCCTAGCACACAAATAACTAGGCTGTGTTCCTTTTTTTCTTTCTCTTCCTGAAAGAGTTAAATACCAGGTATGTTAATGGCTGTCTCAGTCCTGACTCAGGGCTGGTGCACACCGAGCGGCTTTATCAGCGTTTCTGCAGCCGCTTGCGGCTGCGGATATGTCAAAAACCTGAGCGGTTTTTGCCTTTTTCAGGATTGCTAACTCAGTAAAGGACCAGCCCTTAAAGCGTTGCTATCATATAAATCCGGCATAGTGGGGTCTGAACCCTCTATAACAGTAATTATAGATTGACGGTATACCTTGAAATGAATCAGAGCACTCAGTATATGATTTTATATAAAAAATTGTATTTGCTTATCATACAGCATATATACAAAATATGAACAGTTCCAAGTAGTGTTTCCTTCTAACAGTATTCCATCTCATCAAGGCTTTAGAGCCAAGCGATCATCAATCTTCTAAGCACATTCAAAAAAGAATATAACAGTTGTGTTATGTAGAATAAGATCAAAAGTAGTCTCATCTGTATCAATAGATGTGTAAAACTTGTAGTAATCTTCTTAAATAAATAGCATAAAAAATAGCTTCTTAAAAAACTTATTGCTAACATCTTAATAAAACTTAATGCTGAAAAATTAATAAAGTAAATCACCAGAATATTAAGCATATTACCCCTTCTCTGACATCTCTTCAGCATCTAGAACCACTTGTGGGAAGGTAGCTTCTGTCTCATGTGTCTTCTCAGGAGATTGTTGGGCTTCTGCAAACTATGAGCTTTCAGCTTCTACTTTTATAGGGGTTGGAGGCAATATGGCTGCCTAATCTGGACTTTCCCTGGATCCCAGGTTCTGATTGGCTAAAGCTTTCGTGCGTCAATGCTTTATCATGTTTTGATTACCTAAGTCACAATATTATTGTTTATAAATTCTTAATTACCTTATCTTGTGGGAATTAACGTCATTTGGAGTGCTTGACATTTTGTTTAGGTAATTTCTGACGCACGTAATTAACCACTTGAGGACCTAGGGCTTTCTACCCCTTAAGGACCGGCCACTTTTTTTCCATTCAGACCACTGCAGCTTTCACGGTTTATTGCTCGCTCATACAACCTACCACCTAAATGAATTTTGGCTCCTTTTCTTGTCACTAATAAAGCTTTCTTTTGGTGCTATTTGATTGCTCCTGCGATTTTTACTTTTTATTATATTCATCAAAAAATACATGAATTTTGGCAAAAAAAATGATTTTTTTAACTTCCTGTGCTGACATTTTTCAAATAAAGTAAAATTTCTGTATACATGCAGCGCGAAAAATGTGGACAAACATGTTTTTGATAAAAAAAAACCCATTCAGTGTATATTTATTGGTTTGGGTAAAAGTTATAGCGTTTACAAACTATGGTGCAAAAAGTGAATTTTCCCATTTTCAAGCATCTCTGACTTTTCTGACCCCCTGTCATGTTTCATGAGGGGCTAGAATTCCAGGTAAGTATAAATACCCCCCAAATGACCCCATTTTGGAAAGAAGACATCCCAAAGTATTCACTGAGAGGCATAGTGAGTTCATAGAAGATATTATTTTTTGTCACAAGTAAGCGGAAAATGACACTTTGTGAGAAAAAAAAAAAAAGTTTCCATTTCTTCTAACTTGCGACAAAAAAAAATGAAATCTGCCACAGACTCACCATGCCCCTCTCTGAATACCTTGAAGGGTCTACTTTCCAAAATGGGGTCATTTGTGGGGTGTGTTTACTGTCCTGACATTTTGGTGGGTGCTAAATTGTAAGCACCCCTGTAAAGCCTAAAGGTGCTCATTGGACTTTGGACCCCTTAGCGCAGTTAGGCTGCAAAAAAGTGCCACACATGTGGTATTGCCGTACTCAGGAGAAGTAGTATAATGTGTTTTGGGGTGTATTTTTACACATACCCATGCTGGGTGGGAGAAATATCTCTGTAAATGACAATTTGTTAATTTTTATAACACACAATTGTCCATTTACAGAGATCTTTCTCCCACTCAGCATGGGTATGTGTAAAAATACACCACAAAACACATTATACTACTTCTCCTGAGTACGGCGATACCACATGTGTGGCACTTTTTTGCACCCTAACTGCGCTAAAGGGCCCAAAGTCCAATGAGTACCTTTAGGATTTCACAGGTCATTTTAAGAAATTTCGTTTCAAGACTACGCCTCACGGTTTAGGGCCCCTAAAATGCCAGGGCAGTATAGGAACCCCACAAATGACCCCATTTTAGAAAGAAGACACCCCAAGGTATTCCGTTAGGAGTATGGTGAGTTCATAGAAGATTTTATTTTTTGTCAAAAGTTAGCGGAAAATGACACTTTGTGAAAAAACACAATTAAAATCAATTTCCGCTAACTTGTGACAAAAAAAAAAATCTTCTATGAACTCGCCATACTACTAACGGAATACCTTGGGGTGTCTTCTTTCTAAAATGGGGTCATTTGTGGGGTTCCTATACTGCCCTGGCATTTTAGGGGCCCTAAACCGTGAGGAGTAGTCTTGAAACGAAATTTCTTAAAATGACCTGTGAAATCCTAAAGGTACTCATTGGACTTTGGGCCCTTTAGCGCAGTTAGGGTGCAAAAAAGTGCCACACATGTGGTATCGCCGTACTCAGGAGAAGTAGTATAATGTGTTTTGTGGTGTATTTTTACACATACCCATGCTGAGTGGGAGAAAGATCTCTGTAAATGGACAATTGTGTGTAAAAAAATCAAAAGATTGTCATTTACAGAGGTATTTCTCCCACCCAGCATGGGTATGTGTAAAAATACACCCCAAAACACATTATACTACTTCTCCCGAGTACGGCGATACCACATGTGTGGCACTTTTTTGCACCCTAACTGCACTAAGGGGCCCAAAGTCCAATGAGTAACTTCAGGATTTCACAGGTCATTTTTGTTTCAAGACTACTCCTCGCGGTTTAGGGCCCCTAAAATGCCAGGGCAGTATAGGAACCCCACTAATGACCCCATTTTAGAAAGAAGACACCCCAAGGTATTCCGTTAGGAGTATGGTGAGTTCATAGAAGTTTTTATTTTTTTGTCACAAGTTAGCGGACATTGATTTTAATAGTTTTTTTCACAAAGTGTCATTTTCCGCTAACTTGTGACAAAAAATAAAATCTTCTATGAACTCACCATACTCCGTACGGAATACCTTTGGGTGTCTTCTTTCTAGAATGGGGTCATTTGTGGGGTTCCTATACTGCCCTGGCATTGTAGGGGCCCTAAACCGTGAGGAGTAGTCTTGAAACCAAATGTCGCAAAATGACCTGTGAAATCCTAAAGGTACTCATTGGACTTTGGGCCCCTTAGCGTACTTAGGGTGTAAAAAAGTGCCACACATGTAGGACCGCCGTACTCAGGAGAAGTAGTATAATGCGTTTTGGGGTGTATTTTTACACATACCCATGCTAAGTGGGAGAAATATCTCTGTAAATGACAATTGTTTGATTTTTTTACACACAATTGTCCATTTACATAGAAATTTCTCCCACCCAGCATGGGTATGTGTAAAAATACACCCCAAAACACATTATACTACTTTTCCTGAGTATGGCGGTACCACATGTGTGACACTTTTTTGCAGCCTAGGTGCGCTAAGGGGCCCAACGTCCTATTCACAGATCATTTTGAAGCATTTGTTTTCTAGACTACTCCTCGCGGTTTAGGGGCCCTAAAATGCCAGGGCAGTATAGGAACACCACAAGTGACCCCATTTTAGAAAGAAGACACCCCAAGGTATTCTGTTAGGTGTATGGCGAGTTCATAGAAGATTTTATTTTTTGTCACAAGTTAGTGAAAAATGACACTTTGTGAAAAAAACCCAATAAAAATCTTCTATGAACTCGTCATACACCTAACAAAATACCTTGGGGTGTCTTTTTTTCTAAAATGGGGTCACTTGTGGGGTTCCTATACCGCCCTGGCATTTTACAGGCCCAAAACCGTGAGTAGTCTGGAAACCAAATGTCTCAAAATGACTGTTCAGGGGTATAAGCATCTGCAAATTTTGATGACAGGTGGTCTATGAGGGGGCGAATTTTGTGGAACCGGTCATAAGCAGGGTGGCCTTTTAGATGACAGGTTGTATTGGGCCTGATCTGATGGATAGGAGTGCTAGGGGGGTGACAGGAGGTGATTGATGGGTGTCTCAGGGGGTGGTTAGAGGGGAAAATAGATGCAATCAATGCACTGGGGAGGTGATCGGAAGGGGGTCTGAGGGGGATCTGAGTGTTTGGCCGAGTGATCAGGAGCCCACACGGGGCAAATTGGGGCCTGATCTGATGGGTAGGTGTGCTAGGGGGTGACAGGAGGTGATTGATGGGTGTCTCAAGGTGTGATTAGAGGGGGGAATAGATGCAAGCAATGCACTGGCAAGGTGATCAGGGCTGGGGTCTGAGGGCATTCTGAGGGTGTGGGCGGGTGATTGAGTGCCCTAGGGGCAGATAGGGGTCTAATCTGATAGGTAGCAGTGACAGGGGGTGATTGATGGGTAATTAGTGGGTGTTTAGGGTAGAGAATAGATGGAAACACTGCGCTTGGGTGGTGATCTGATGTCGGATCTGCGGGCTGTATTATACACTTTGTATGCGGCGATCGTCGGGTTAACATCCCGCCGGCGCTTCCGTATGGCCGGCGGGATGTTGCGGCGGGTGAGCGGCGCCAGGCGGAGGCGGAGGATCGCGTCACGGATGACGCGATCGCTCCGCCCATGCCCCTACAAGGACCGCCGCCAATTGTCAATACGGCGGTCCTTGCGGGGTGCACTTCCCGGCCGCCAATTGTACATACGGCGGTTGGGAAGTGGTTAAAAATGGACGTCAACAGCCATCTTGTCTGTTGGCTGACCCAGACATGGAGACTAAACAATGTCATTCATGACGCATTTCTGATAAAGTGTTCCCTGTTAATTAGGTTGGAATATCTTGGTACTTTCCCAGGTCAGATTGACACTAACACAGACCTGCAAGAGCCTTCAGCAATTTAAGGCTTATTAAAACATACAGGGCTTCTAATATACTTATTTAAATATAAAGCTTATTATATAATTCTTCTTAAAACAATGAATCATATAAGGAATAATTACATATTAAATCTTAATAATATAAAATCAATGTCTATATTTTTGTCTTTCTTATAAAATAAATATAATGTCCACCGGCAGAGGTCAGCATTTCATAACAAATAACAATCTATTAATAATGTTGATTTTATAAAAGTATGAACCCGCCAGATGGCATCATTGTCCTAAATACGGGACAATACAAAAACCTTGGAACTTCGACATTCCAAAGGACAATCATAGTCAAAACATGGCATTATATTCTTGCTGGCTGTGATGGCCTTCAAGCCACTGAACATGTCAACAATTGTCTAGCTTACAAGTTGAAACAATCTTATAAAAGTTTTACTTTCTCATCTTCCACGGGTAGACTACAGATTTTAAATATCTTTCAGAGTAATAGATTCTATTATATAGGGTTTAACAATAACTATTTCTTTCTTTAGAAGGACTGTATTGATCATGAATATTTAGATTAATAATATCCGTGTGTAATAATTATTGCAGTAATGTTAATTTTAAACCAGCATTCTGTCTTACACATACTGTGCAGTCTAACCTTGACATTAACAAAGAATGTTTTGGCTTCTTGTAACCAGTACATCAACAATCTTCCAGCTTGCGAGTTAAAATCTTCTAAGCTTTACAGCCTGGAATATGCTCAGTCACATAGCAATATTATTATTATTTATTGTATTTAAGAAGTACTATAACTTTACAGTTCACATTGAAATTTTGCATAGAACATTAAAGCTTAATCCATACACTTATGACAGCTTTTTCCTGCATAAATAAAACCGCTAGAATTCTGACAGATACGCTTGGTCAATGTATCCCAATGGGGTGGTTCACACCACAGCGGGAGGCGTTTTGCAGAAACGCATACTCCCGGGGTGAGGCATTTTTTGGATTGCGGATGCGTTTCTGCCTCAATGTTAAGTATAGGAAAAACGCAAACCGCTCTGAAAAACGCCTGTTCAGAGCGGTTTTGCCGGCGTTTTTGTTACAGAAGCTGTTCAGTAACAGCTTTACTGTAACAATATATGAAATCTACTACACCAAAACCGCTACACAAAGCCGCAAAACGCTAGCTGAAACGCTACAGAAAAATAAGAAAAAGCGTTTCAAAATCTGCTAGCATTTTGCGAATCTGCTAGCGGGTTTTGGTGTGCACCAGGCGTGAGACAGGAAGTGACTACAGTGTGACCCTCACTGATAAGAAATTCCAACTATAAAACAAATGGTTTCTGAGAGCAGGAAAGAGATAAAAAGGGTCAATAGTTCATAGATTTTAGCTCTGGCATTACTTCAATGAATGTGTCATTGAGCAAAAACAAAACAGTTAAAACTTAAAAACTAGATAAATAAAACTGGGCTAACGAGCGGTGGCACGGGAGCGTGCGCAATTGTGCCTGGGAACGCACAGCAGCAGCCTTTTGGACGTAGCAGCTATGTCCAAAAGGCGAAAGTAGTTAAAAGACCTCTGTCGCGAAAATCTTAAAATTTAAAATGTATGTAAACATACTGTATACAATTAAGTAGTACATTTCTTCCAGGGTAAAATGAGCCATAAATTACGTTTCTATGTTGCCGTCACTTACAGTAGGTAGTAGAAATCTGACAGAACCGACAGGTTTTGGACCAGCCCATCTCCTCATGGGGGTTCACAGGGATTTCTTTATTTTTAAAATGCACTTAGTGAATGGCAGCTTGAAAGAAAGGAGAGAACCGAGAGCCCGATATGGTGTAGTATGTTAATAAAGTGATGTCTGATCCAAACACACACAATGATTATACTCACAAGGACGGGTCGCCTCCAAGGCAACCACTAGATAAGCAGGCGGGGAGAATTGTAACCTGACCCCGCTCAGGGTTAAGAAGTCTCTCTCTGTAGATAGAAGGAAATGGGGATACACCCCTCCACCCAGGGTGGACTCAACAATTATGTGGTATAACAACAGAGGCGCCAAGTAGAGTAAAATTTGTTAAAATTGTTAAAAAGGGCGAAGTGGGTGGACTCACCTCCCTTCTGAAAAAATGGCCAGACAACGGGCAGGTTACTTCAAGTTTAAAGTAACATTTATTATGAGCTCCAAAAGTGCAACGCGTTTCACGGGTAACAGTCCCGCTTCTTCAGGCAAACAATTTTTGGTGGGAGCAAAGTCGAGTCAAGAGCCAGATATAGCGCCCCTGTCTCCGTCCACCTGCCAAAAAAGTGTACAGTGAGCAGGGAGGTTGGTCAGCATCTTTGTATAAATATTTTTCAGGGAGTGTCTTTATAAAGAATAAAGGCCATGCTGATAATCCCCTATGGAGAGATGGACTAGCCCAAAACCTGTCGGTAATGTTAGATTTCTACTACTTACTGTAAATGCTAGCAACATAGGAGTGAAGTAATTTATGGCTCATTTTACTCAGGAAGAAACAAACTTTTAAGATTTTCGCGACAGTTCCTCTTTAACCACTTCTCAACCACAGGGGTTTTCACCTAAAAACCACAGCAATTTTTACATTTAAGGGAGGCAAGGGTTAATGGGGGTATAATTTATTAAAAATACAAACCTCACTGATGCTGATCACTCACTAATGCTGTTCTAGTTATCTGAGATCCTCTCACGAGTGATCTCAGTAACTGCAGCATAGTGACTGATACAATGTTTATAAACATTCTAAATGAATGACCACTGCCATTGGCTTTGGCTGTGCTCATTCAAATTTGCAAGCACTTTGATTGGCTTTGTGAATACATGTTCACATCAGCCAATCACGGGGAAATAAACAGGAGTCGCTTATCTACGCCCCTGTGACTCAGGCGAGTTCTAAAAGGGCGTAGATAAGCGTGGCAGAGGTTGCCAAGTGGTTAAAATTTTTGGTTTTAAAATTCATTGTTTTAGTTGTCTCCCTACTTAATAAAATAATGCTAACATTTCTATTCTCCAATCGGACTCAAAGCACTTGAGAGCTGCAGCCACTAAGAACGTGCTCGATAGGACACCTTTCAAGTGAACCGAGCACCATTTTTAGCACCCAGGGCATATTAAAATACATGCCAACAATATGTCTATCACGCTGATACGTGAAGAGGTTAGTGTAACTAGTGCAATTCACAACAGTAGTGAGTAAGGCGTAGTCAGGATCAGGCCGTAGTCGTACACAAAGTCAGAGGTATCGAAGTACAGAGTAGCTAGGCAAAATCGTAGTCAATAAACAGGCTGGGTTATACACATAAGTCAGATGTCAGTCGTATTGGAAGGATAATCAGTAGAGTAGTCAGGGACAGGCCGAGTCGAACACGAAAATCAGATGGCAGTGATGCAGAAGGACAAGACAAGAGCGAGGTCAAGAGGCAGGCAAGAGGTCGGTACACAGAATACTATATAATATGATGTTACTTCAATATAATATTACAAATATATATAACTACAAAATAATAAGTCTGATTGACTAGAGTACATATATATCGTGCAGAAGCACAATTTATGAATGTAGCTCTCAATTCTCACTAGCTAAGCCAAGAACCAGCGAACTGATTAGTATCAAGGCCAGTGAGCGACTGAGTGCTCTGGCCTTAAATACACAATGATAATTCCAGAAACCACTCCCAGAATTGGAAGCGCCTCCTGCATGGTGATGTCACCTGGTGACATCACCGCTGACATCGCTTCAGACCCGCCTCCTTAGCCTATAAAGCCCACCAAGTCTCGCATGGGTCCGTTTGGACACACTGCGCACGAGCGCTCAGATTCACCACCGCAGGGGTGCCGGAAGATGCCAGCGCAGGAACTTCGCCACTAGCATGGACCCTGCTAGAGATGCCGTGGGACCTGCAGCTGAAAGGTAAGATTGTTACATTACCCCTTCCTTGAGGAGTGGTCTCCAAACACTCTCCTCCAGGTCTATCTGGGAATTCCAGATGAAAATCATGAATTAATTGATCAGCATGGACTTTGACGGGCTGGAAGCCAGCATCTTTCCTCAGGGCCATATCCCTTCCAATCTACCAAATACTGCAAAGAACCACAAATTTTTCTATAGTCAAGAATTCTCTCTATTTCATATTCGGGTTCACCATCCACCTTGACAGGAGGAGGAGGAGCTGAAGATGAAATTGTGTTAGCAGCTGGTTTTAACCACTTCCCGACCGCCGTATATACAATTGGCGGCCGGGAAGTGCACCCCGCAAGGACCGCCGTATAGACAAATGGCGGCGGTCCTTGTAGGGGCATGGGCGGAGCGATCGCGTCATCCGTGACGCGATCCTCCGCCTCCGCCTGGCGCCGCTCACCCGCCGCAACATCCCGACGGCCATACGGAAGCGCCGGCGGGATGTTAACCCGACGATCGCCGCATACAAAGTGTATAATACACTTTGTAATGTTTACAAAGTGTATTATACAGGCTGCCTCCTGCCCTGGTGGTCCCAGTGTCCGAGGGACCACCAGGGCAGGCTGCAGCCACCCTAGTCTGCACCAAGCACACTGATTTTTTACCCCCCCTGCCCCAGATCGCCCACAGCACCCATCAGACCCCCCCCTGCCCACCCCCCAGACCCCTGTTTGCACCCAATCACCCCCCTAATCACCCATCAATCACTCCCTGTCACTATCTGTCAATGCTATTTTTTGTTTTATCTCCCCCTCTGCCCCCTGCTCCCTCCTGATCACCCCCCCCCACCCCTCAGATTCTCCCCAGACCCCCCCCCCCCCCATGTACTGTATGCATCTATCCCCCCTGATCACCTGTCAATCACCTGTCAATCACCCATCAATCACCCCCTGTCACTGCCACCCATCAATCAGACCCTAACCTGCCCCTTGCGGGCAATCTGATCACCCCCCCACACCAATAGATCGCCCGCAGATCCGACATCAGATCACCTCCCAAATCCATTGTTTACATCTATTCTCTCCTCTAAACACCCACTAATTACCCATCAATCACCCATCAATCACCCCCTATCACCACCTGTCATTTTTACCTATCAGATCAGACCCTAATCTGCCCCTTGCGGGCACCCAATCACCCGCCCACACGCTCAGATTGCCCTCTGACCCCCCCCTTATCAATTCACCAGTGCATTAATTACATCTGTTCTTCCCTGTAATAACCCACTGATCACCTGTCAATCACCTGCCAATCACCTATCACCCATCAATCACCCCCTGTCACTGCCACCCATCAATCAGCCCCTAACCTGCCCCTTGCGGGCAATCTGATCACCCACCCACACCATTAGATCGCCCGCAAACCCGCCGTCAGATTACCTCCCAAATGTATTGTTTACATCTGTTATCTTCTCTAAACACCCACTAATTACCCATCAATCACCCATCAATCACCCCCTATCACCACCTGTCACTGTTACCTATCAGATCAGACCCTAATCTGCCCCTTGCGGGCACCCAATCACCCGCCCACACGCTCAGATTGCCCTCAGACTCGACCCCCCTTATCAATTCGCCAGTGCATTAATTACATCTGTCCTTCCCTGTAATAACCCACTGATCACCTGTCAATCACCTGTCAATCACCCATCAATCACCCCCTGTCACTGCCACCCATCAATCACCCCCTGTCACTGCCACCCATCAATCAGCCCCTAACCTGCCCCTTGCGGGCAAACTGATCACCCACCCACACCAATAGATCGCCCGCAGATCCGACATCAGATCACCACCCAAGCGCAGTGTTTACATCTATTCTCTCCTCTAAACACCCACTAATTACCCATCAATCACCCATCAATCACCCCCTATCACCACCTGTCACTGTTACCCATCAGATCAGACCCTAATCTGCCCCTTGCGGGCACCCAATCACCCGCTTACACGCTCAGATTGCCCTCAGACCCCCCCTTATCAATTCGCCAGTGCAATATTTACATCTGTTCTCCCCTGTAATAACCCACTGATTACCTGTCAATCACCTGTCAATCACCTATCAATCACCCATCAATCACCCCCTGTCACTGCCACCCATCAATCACCCCCTGTCACTGCCACCCATTAATCACCCGCTGTCACTGCCACCCATCAATCAGCCCCTAACCTGCCCCTTGCGGGCAATCTGATCACCCACCCACACCAATAGATCGCCCGCAGATCCGACGTCCGATCACCTCCCAAGTGCAGTGTTTACATCTGTTCTCTACCCTAAACACCCACTAATTACCCATCAATCACCCCCTGTCACTGCTACCTATCAGATTAGACCCCTATCTGCCCCTAGGGCACTCAATCACCCACCCACACCCTCAGAATGCCCTCAGACCCCAGCCCTGATCACCTCGCCAGTGCATTGCTTGCATCTAATCCCCCCTCTAATCACACCTTGAGACACCCATCAATCTCCTCCTGTCACCCCCTAGCACACCTACCCATCAGATCAGGCCCTAATTTGCCCCGTGTGGGCTCTTGATCACTCGGCCAAACCCTCAGACCCCCTTCCGATCACCTCGGCCAAACCCTCAGATCCCCCTCAGACCCCCTTCCGATCACCTCCCCAGTGCATTGATTGCATCTATTTTCCCCTCTAACCACCCCCTGAGACACCCATCAATCACCTCCTGTCACCCCCCTAGCACTCCTATCCATCAGATCAGGCCCAATACAACCTGTCATCTAAAAGGCCACCCTGCTTATGACCGGTTCCACAAAATTCGCCCCCTCATAGACCACCTGTCATCAAAATTTGCAGATGCTTATACCCCTGAACAGTCATTTTGAGACATTTGGTTTCCAGACTACTCACGGTTTTGGGCCCGTAAAATGCCAGGGCGGTATAGGAACCCCACAAGTGACCCCATTTTAGAAAAAAAGTCACCCCAAGGTATTCTGTTAGGTGTATGACGAGTTCATAGAAGATTTTTTTTGTCAAAAGTTAGCGGAAATTGATTTTTATTGTTTTTTTTTCACAAAGTGTCATTTTTCACTAACTTGTGACAAAAAATAAAATCTTCTATGAACTCGCCATACACCTAACGGAAAACCTTGGGGTGTCTTCTTTCTAAAATGGGGTCACTTGTGGGGTTCCTATACTGCCCTGGCATTTTAGGGGCCCTAAACCGCGAGGAGTAGTCTAGAAAACAAATGCCTCAAAATGACCTGTGAATAGGACGTTGGGCCCCTTAGCGCACCTAGGCTGCAAAAAAGTGTCACACATGTGGTACCGCCGTACTCAGGAAAAGTAGTATAATGTGTTTTGGGGTGTATTTTTACACATACCCATGCTGGGTGGGAGACATTTCTATGTAAATGGACAATTGTGTGTAAACAAAATCAAACAATTGTCATTTACAGAGATATTTCTCCCACTTAGCATGGATATGTGTAAAAATACACCCCAAAACACATTATACTACTTCTCCTGAGTACAGCGGTACCACATGTGTGGCACTTTTTTACACCCTAAGTACGCTAAGGGGCCCAAAGTCCAATGAGTACCTTTAGGATTTCACAGGTCATTTTGCGACATTTGGTTTCAAGACTACTCCTCACGGTTTAGGGCCCCTAAAATGCCAGGGCAGTATAGGAACCCCACAAATGACCCCATTCTAGAAAGAAGACACCCAAAGGTATTCCGTTAGGAGTATGGTGAGTTCATAGAAGATTTTATTTTTTGTCACAAGTTAGCGGAAAATGACACTTTGTGAAAAAAAAACAATTAAAATCAATTTCCGCTAACTTGTGACAAAAAAATAAAAACTTCTATGAACTCACCATACTCCTAACAGAATACCTTGGGGTGTCTTCTTTCTAAAATGGGGTCATTAGTGGGGTTCCTATACTGCCCTGGCATTTTAGGGGCCCTAAACCGTGAGGAGTAGTCTTGAAACAAAAATGACCTGTGAAATCCTAAAGGTACTCATTGGACTTTGGGCCTTTTAGCGCAGTTAGGGTGCAAAAAAGTGCCACACATGTGGTATTGCCGTACTCAGGAGAAGTAGTACAATGTGTTTTGGGGTGTATTTTTACACATACCCATGCTGGGTGGGAGAAATACCTCTGTAAATGACAATCTTTTCATTTTTTTACACACAATTGTCCATTTACAGAGTTATTTCTCCCACCCAGCATGGGTATGTGTAAAAATACACCCCAAAACACATTGTACTACTTCTACCGAGTACGGCGATACCACATGTGTGGCACTTTTTTGCACCCTAACTGCACTAAAGGGCCCAAAGTCCAATGAGTACCTTTAGGATTTCACAGGTCATTTTGAGAAATTTAGTTTCAAGACTACTCCTCACGGTTTAGGGCCCCTAAAATGCCAGGGCAGTATAGGAACCCCACAAATGACCCCATTTTAGAAAAAAGACACCCCAAGGTATTCCGTTAGGAGTATAGCGAGTTCATAGAAGATTTTATTTTTTGTCACAAGTTAGCGGAAAGTGATTTTAATAGTTTTTTTTTCACAAAGTGTCATTTTCCGCTAACTTGTGACAAAAAATAAAATCTTCTATGAACTCACCATACTCCTAACGGAATACCTTGGGGTGTCTTCTTTCTAAAATGGGGTCATTTGTGGGGTTCCTATACTGCCCTGGCATTTTAGGGGCCCTAAACCGTGAGGAGTAGTCTTGAAACTAAATTTCTCAAAATGACCTGTGAAATCCTAAAGGTACTCATTGGACTTTGGGCCCTTTAGCGCAGTTAGGGTGCAAAAAAGTGCCACACATGTGGTATCGCCGTACTCAGGAGAAGTAGTATAATGTGTTTTGGGGTGTATTTTTACACATACCCATGCTGAGTGGGAGAAAGATCTCTGTAAATGGACAATTGTGTGTAAAAAAAATTAACAAATTGTCATTTACAGAGATATTTCTCCCACCCAGCATGGGTATGTGTAAAAATACACCCCAAAACACATTATACTACTTCTCCTGAGTACGGCAATACCACGTGTGGCACTTTTTTGCAGCCTAACTGCGCTAAGGGGTCCAAAGTCCAATGAGCACCTTTAGGCTTTACAGGGGTGCTTACAATTTAGCACCCCCCAAAATGTCAGGACAGTAAACACACCCCACAAATGACCCCATTTTGGAATGTAGACCCTTCAAGGTATTCAGAGAGGGGCATGGTGAGTCCGTGGCAGATTTCATTTTTTTTTTGTCGCAAGTTAGAAGAAATGGAAACTTTTTTTTTTGTCACAAAGTGACATTTTCCGCTTACTTGTGACAAAAAATAATATCTTCTATGAACTCACTATGCCTCTCAGTGAATACTTTGGGATGTCTTCTTTCCAAAATGGGGTCATTTGGGGGGTATTTATACTATCCTGGAATTCTAGCCCCTCATGAAACATGACAGGGGGTCAGAAAAGTCATAGATGCTTGAAAATGGGAAAATTCTCTTTTTGCACCATAGTTTGTAAACGCTATAACTTTTACCCAAACCAATAAATATACACTGAATGGGGTTTTTTTTATCCAAAACATGTTTGTCCACATTTTTCACGCTGCATGTATACAGAAATTTTACTTTATTTGAAAAATGTCAGCACAGAAAGTTAAAAAAATCATTTTTTTGCTAAAATTCATGTCTTTTTTGATGAATATAATAAAAAGTAAAAATCGCAGGAGCAATCAAATAGCACCAAAAGAAAGCTGTATTAGTGACAAGAAAAGGAGCCAAAATTCATTTAGGTGGTAGGTTGTATGAGCGAGCAATAAACCGTGAAAGCTGCAGTGGTCTGAATGGAAAAAAAGTGGCCGGTCCTTAAGGGGGAGAAAGCCCTAGGTCCTCAAGTGGTTAAAAGAGAGACATGGAAAGAATTGACTCCCTTGATGGACTGAGGCAATGTCACCCTATACACCACATCATTAATTTTCTCGTGAATGGGATAGGGACCAATACATCTAGGCCCCAATTTCATAGAGGCTTGGCGTAAAGGGATATTGCGGGTAGAGACCCACACAACAGGGGCGCCTCTATCCTTTTTGTCACTCCAGGCAAGGAAACCTGTGGCGCCAGCCCCCCCCCCCAGCTGATTGGGGCTGCGCCCCTCTCTGCAGTTTGGTGGCCAGACTTAAGTAACCATAGTTGGTGCAAAACCTACTCCTAGCCCACTCCCAACACTACTTTTTGCAGCCAAACTACAACCCTCTTGAGGATAGGGCATTAGGAGACACCAGGCAATCACCCGTGGTCAGTCAAGCCACATCTACACGATACGATTCTTTGTGCGATTCGATTATGATTCTATTTACGATCCAATTAAATCCGACATGTCCAATCGGGATTCGATTCAATTCGATTTGCCATTGCAAAACAATGGCAAATTGAAATGAATCGAATCGAATCCTGATCGGACATGTCAGATTTAATCGGATCGTAAATAGAATCATAATCAAATTGCACAAAGAATCGTATGGTGTAGATGGGGCTTATCCTTAAAGGGAAGGTTCAGGGAAACCTTTAAAAAAATAAAAATCCATATCCACTTACCTGGGGCTTCCTCCAGCCCGTGGCAGGCAGGAGGTGCCCTCGCCGCCGCTCCAGAGGCTTCCGGTCGTCTTCGGTAGCCGACCCGACCTGGCCAGGCCGGCTGCCAGGTCGGGCTCTTCTGCGCTCCAAGGACGGGCTCTTCTGCGTCCCACGCGGGCGCGCTGACGTCATCGGACGTCCTCCAGGCTTTACTGCGCAGGCGCAGAACTACTGCGCCTGCACAGTAAAGCCCGGAGGACGTCCGATGACGTCAGCGCGCCCGCGTGGGACGCAGAAGAGCCCGTCCTTGGAGCGCAGAAGAGCCAGACCTGGCAGCCGGCCTGGCCAGGTCGGGTCGGCCACCGAAGACGACCGGAAGCCTCTGGAGCGGCGGCGAGGGCACCTCCTGCCTGCCACGGGCTGGAGGAAGCCCCAGGTAAGTGGATATGGATTTTTATTTTTTTTAAAGGTTTCCCTGAACCTTCCCTTTAAAGGATATAAGAGCTGAAATTGCATCAATAAAAGGATCCTATATCCACACCAGGATTGCTGCTTCCATTTTCCCCTGCCAGACTTCGTTTCCCTGCAGTCATTCCCAGTCTAGACCCCAACTGGGGTTGAAGCAAATATTCTTCAACTACGCATGAATAGTTTATTCTTGGACACCACTTTGGCAGGGCTGCCACTGCCTTCGTGATCTGGTTTAGAGGTCACCAACTACCGGTACTTGTGGACGGGGGCCTAGTCCAAGACTGATTGCATGTAAATGGAGCATGGCTGAGGCAATGGAGGCAGTGATCCTGGTGTGGATAACCCTAAAAATTAAGTATGTATAGACCCCTATTGTATATACATTTTCAGCTTGGCTATCCTTTAAAACAGTGTTCCCCAACCCTGTCCTCAAGGCCCACCAACAGTGCATGTTTTGTGGAAATCAACAGAGGTAGTTAATCAGCTCTGCTGAGACACTAATTACCTCACTTGTGCATGTTTGTGGTTTTCTGCAAAACATGTACTGTTGGGGGGCCTTCAGGACAGGGTTGGGGAACTCTGCTTTAAAAGACACTCAAAGCGAAAATAAACTAATGAAATATCTATCTTCCTTCTCCTAAAAATGACTTTTTAAAATATTCCACAGTTTTATTTTATGTTTAAATCTGCTTTTTTTTAAGTTTTAACTGTTTTTTGCTCAATGACACATTCTTTGAAGTATACCAGAGCTAACATTTATGAACTATTGACCCTTTTATCTCCTTCCTGCTCTCAGAAGCCATCCTCTGCTAGGAAAGTGTTTTATAGTTGGAATTTCTTAGCAATGAGGGTCACACTGTAGTCACTTCCTGTCTGGGTCAGGACTGAGTCAGCCACTTACATACCTGATATTTAACTCTTTCAGGCAGAGAAAGAAGAAAAGGAACACAGCATAGTTATTTGTGTGCTAGGCACTGTACATACACATGTCTGTCTCCTCATGTCACATGTCACCTCGGGTATCCTTTAATCTCAAAAGCACAGAGTCGTCCAGAATGAAGAGTATTCTATTTAACAAACTAATTTTCCATACAATTATAATTAATTGCATTTATAAAGTGCCAACATATTACGCAGTACTGGGCAATAAATACATACAATGATTCAAAAGGATGGCAGACATAACAGGGTTATACAACGTAGTAAAGGCTATACAAGGCAAACAGGGTAGAGAATACGTGATCATGCAATTTTGGGCTGGTTAGGTGGGCCCAGTAATAGGAGTCATAGAAAAGGAGCACATGATTATGTTGAATTACGAGATAAGGAAGAACCCTGCCAAAGGCTTAGAATCTAAGCTACTTGGCTATAGACAGAAAAAAAGCTAAACCTAATGATTTGCTTATACAACAGAACTGCTAGGAGTTTACAAACACTTTCAACTGGCCTCAGTTTGAGATGGTAGTAGCAGCAGCTGCAGCCAGAAGTAACCCCTCCACCATGGGAAAAACAAATGTAAAACTGTAATCCTCAGTGCTTGCTATCCTGTTGGTCAACTGCTTAAAGTGAACCTGTCTCGTGCCAGTCCTCAACGATCCTCTGTTCTCCCACTGCGGCACAGTTTCGGTTTGTAGAGTCACCGTTCGCTGCTCCTGCCCTGGGTGCACAGGTCCTCGTTCACTCCTGCAGCCAGAAGCATCCTGCACAGTAGTGACTTTCCCGTACTCTGTCCGCACAGAGGATGCTTCCAGTGACTGGAGCGAATGAGGACCTGTGCAGCCAGGGCCCCACAAGCGCAGTGGACGTCGACTTCTAAGTTGGCAAAACCAAAACTGCACCGCTAGGAACGTTAGGGACCTGCGTGGCACAGGATGGCTGCAGGGAGCTGGTAGAAGCCCCAGATAAGTGAAACTTTTTTTTTTTACATTTTCAGGTCTGGTTTAAAGGGAACCAGAGGCAATCTAAAGAAAATATTTTATACATACCTGGGGCTTCCTCCAGCCCCATATGCACAGATCGCTCCCATGCCGCCATCCTCCTTTGCCTGCAACTACGAGAACCAGCTCCCATCACTGACGTCATCGGAGCCAGGCTACACAGGAGAAGTGCGCCCTCTACGTATCTCTCCAGCGGCTGCTGCAGAGATACGCAAACAGCGCACTTCCCTTACGCTCAGACTGGCTCCGACTGATGCCAGAGCGGGGAGCCGGTTCTCATAGCTGCGGGCAGCGGAGGACGGCGGTGTGGGATCGATCCGTGCGTATGGGGCTGGAGGAAGCCCCAGGTATGTATACAATCTTTTCTTTAGATTGTCTCTGGTTCTCTTTAAGCGTCCCCCCAGTGCTCAAGAAAGTCATTGACCGGTGACCGTTACCATGACACCCAAACAAACAGCAGATCTGTATATGTGAAATAAGATGCTATACTTTACTAATATATTACAGGTTGCAAGAATGGATAAAATGCTCACATATTGGGCTCCTATAACAAGGACCCAGCTTCTTTCAAATTGCATAAAGGCATAACACAACTGCAGCACACAGTATATACTGCTAAACAGATGACACTGATGCCCAGTCTCTCTTTCCCTATATATAATGCTCTATCAGATTATAGTGCAGACTGGAACAATCATTGAATAGCCAGTGATTGATGAGGAGTGCCTGGCCATCCCGTACAGCAGACAGTTGTCAGCCTGCTTTTACTCACCGAGTAGAAAGATGTGGTGTGTCCTGGGACTGGAGTTTCCTTTCTCCCTGGGTAGTGGTTACATCCTTCAGCTGCAGCCTCCCCCTTCTCTGCACAGAAGCTCTCCTTCCTGATCGTTCTCCTCCTCCCCCACACAGCACATGCCGTTACATGAAAGGGCTCAGACCTGCAGTCTGCACTCTGCAGACACAGACAGGGAAGCTGCTCACAGCAGGAACGGGGACTGTCACTGTCATCCGACATTTCAAATACAGCGCCAGAGTGCTTGAGTTGACTGGCGGGGGCGGAGTTAAAGGCGGGGTGTGGCCACATGAGGTAATCACTTTACCCGGTGGCTAATGGAGAAGCAGGGGCGCAGCTTGAGGAGTGGAGGAGAGAAGAGTCAGCGGTGACTCACTGCTCTATTGATCGGAGAGGAGGAGGAGGCGGGGACTACTCAATAGAGACACTATACAGAGGGAGGCACTAGTGAGCACGTGGGCAGCGTGCTAAAGGTAAATAAATGAAAAAAGTTAAAAACGCTCACAGTAGATGCGGCTGGCGGCTCCGCCTTTTGAATGCACAGCGCCTCAAGCGGCTGCCTCTAGTGACTGGTGGGAGAGGCGCCCCTGTCACACAAGGTCACCCGGGGAAATTTTTTAATTCAGGTGAACGTCGAGCATCGGCATACAATTTCTGACGAGAAACAGCATTCTGCACATTCTGCTGAACCTGAGGCCAAATCTGCTGAATGTGAGTATTCCACTCCTCCAAAGCTGGAAAAGGAGGAGAGGATGGGAAGAAGGTAAATTCAGGATTTTGACCAGTGATGATCCAAAAAGGTGACAACTTGGTAGATGAACTAGGAAGGTTGTTAAAGGCAAATTCAGCAAATGGCAAACAATCTAACCATAACTCCTGACAATCTGACGCAAAACAACAGAGATACTGCTCCAATGATTGATTAGTTCTCTCTGTTTGACTGTTGGTTTCAGGGTGAAACACGGAAGAAAAGGACAGATTGATACCCAGGAGATTACTGAAAGCACACCAGAAGCGTGAAACAAACTGGAACCCGCTGTCTGACATACGTGTATTATGAACAACTTAGCCAGTTCCTGAGCTGAGGGCAGACCAGGGAGAGGTACAAAGTACGCCATCTTGCTGAAATCGGTCAATAATGACCCACAAGTCCACCACAAAATCCATCGATAGATGAGACCAAGGTCTCGATGGAATGCGTAATGGCATAAGGTGACCTCGGGGAGCAACCCGAGACACCTTATTTCTGGCACAAGTGGCACAAGCTGCCACAAATGCTTTGCAGTCCTTATTAAGAGAAAGCTACCACACATGACGGGACAGGAGTTCCAAGGTTTTGGTTTCCCCAGGGTGCCCTGCCAGTTTGGACTCATGAAATACCTGAAGTATTTGGAGACGAAGAGGGTACATAATCAACATTAGGGGGCTTTCCAGGAGGACTGTCTTGTTGAAACGACTGTAGAGAATAATACAAATCAGGAAACTCTTGAGTGAGGGTGGCAGCCAGAACACAATGTGTAGGCACAATCTTTTTAGGAGATACAACCTGGGATGTTTCAAGTTCAAAGGTTCTGGATAAGGCATTAGCCTTTACATTCTTGGACCCAGGTTTGTACGTGATCATGAAATTGAAACAGGAAATGGTGCTCATCGTGCCTGCCTGGGATTAAGCCTTTTAGCCCCCTCCATATATTCCAGATTTTTGTGATCTGTATAAACTGTAATTGGATGAATAGCTTCCTCCAGCCAGTGCCTCCACTCCTCGAAAGCCATCTGAACCGCCAAAAGTTCTCAGTTACCAATGTCATAATGGAGTTCTGCAGGAGAGAATTTCTTGGAGAAGAAGGCACATGGATGCAACCGTTCAGGATGGCTGGAAAACTGAGAAAGAATGTCTCCCACACCCAAATCAGAAGCATCAACCTCGACAATAAAAGGTAAGTTTACATCAGGGTGGGTGAGGATAGGAGCAGAACAGAAGGCTGTTTTAAGATCAGAAAAAAGCCTTATAAGCCTGTGAGGACCAATTAACAGGGTTTGCATCTTTTTTTGTTAAGTCAGTTAGAGGGGCAACCAGAGAGGAAAAGTTCTTGATAAATCTACGATAATAGTTGGCAAAGCCTATGAACTGTTGGATGGCCTTGAGGCCTTTGGGTGGTGGCCAGTCCAGTCCTGCTGAGTTTTTTTTTTCATCCATAGACAACCTGGTGTCGGAAATGACATAACCCAGGAAAGGAACTTGTGTGATTTCAAACAGGCATTTATCAAATTTGGCAAACAAGGAATTCTCCCTCAGCTTTTGTAACACAAATCTTACATGTCCCCAATGATCAGACAAGGAATTAGAGTATATTACAATGTCATCTAAGTAGACTACTACAAATCTCCCCAATACGTCTCTAAACACATCATTCACAAAATCCTGAAAGACAGCTGGTGCATTACACAGGCCAAAGGGCATCACCATATATTCGTAGTGACCGTCCTGGGTATTGAAGGCTGTCTTCCACTCGTCCCCCTGACGATTGTAATCAAATTGTAAGCACCCCGTAAATCTAATTTAGAGAAAATTCTTGCTCCTGAAACCTGCGCGAAAAGATCGTCAATCAGAGGTAAAGGGTATCTATTTTTTACAGTGATTTTGTTTAGCCCCCTGTAATCAAAACAGGGGCGCAATCCCCCGTATTTCTTTTCTACAAAGAAAAAGCCGGCGCCGGCTGGCGAGGTGGACGGTCTAATAAACCATTTCTCAAGGTTCTCCTTGTTATAATCTTTCATTGCCAATTTTTCAGGACCTGTGAGGTTATAAAGATGGCCGCGCGGGGGCATGGTGCCAGGTAACAGGTTAATTGGACAGTCATAGGGTCTATGTGGTTGTAATTTGTCAGCTGATTGAGGAGAGAAAACATCGGAAAAATCTAGGTATGGTTGTGGTAAGGCAATCTGCTTGACCTCTAAACTTAGAAGAGGAACACCCCTTAAACATACTGTATGTCTTGACAATGATGTGACCAACTGGTAAGTTGTCCCGTACACCAATCTATGTGAGGGTTGTGACTCTGCAACCAAGGTAGACCTAATACTAGAGGACTGGATGGCATCTTGAGCATATACAACTAGATTTTTTCAAAATGCCGAGCCCCAACCTGTAATGAAACTTCAGGTGTAATGGAAATGGGTACCTTGGTCTGTAAAGTAGTGTCATCAATGGCTGTAACGTAAAGCTTGTTCCGCAAAGGAACGTCAGGAATACCCAGATTGGCAGCAAAAGTGGTATCAATAAAGTTACCTGCCGCACCAGAATCAATAAAGGCTTCAGATTGGAATGACTTATTGCCCCAATGTATAGTGATTGGCAATAACATTATTTTTATCTTGAGGGGAAAAATTGGCTTGCCCAAGTGAAGTTCCCCAAATTCACCTAGGTGCTGGAGTTTTCCGGAGCCTTCTTTGCAGAACATGTTTGAGTGAAATTACCCTTTTCACCACAATCCATACAAAGCCCTGCATGCCTTCTCCTGAGCTTGTCCGCAGGTGAAAGTCTGGAGAAGCCCAGTTGCATGGGTTCTTCACTAGTAGAAGAGCTACCTAACCTGTGGTTCCCTGAGGCGGAATAGACTTTACCTTGACATCTGTGTCTAATCCGTCTGTCAACCTTTATGACCAGGGAGATAGCATCTTCCAGATTCCTAGGCTCAGGATGGCTTACTAGCTTATGGGTGCCCTGGGTGACTGACACCCAGGGGGGTGTCGTCAAGACCCTCGATGGAAGAGCAGCGCTAGAAGGAGGGGGGGGGACAGCGGTGGGGAGGGGGGACAGATCCCCCCCTCCCTCACCTGGGTCCCCTCCTTCTGCCTCTGGCCCGCCCCGGTTCATCTCCCTGCAGCCCTGTGCGGAGACTGCCTCCCGGAGGCAGAGCAGGTCTACGGCAAGATGGCTGCCGAAGCCCTGCCCTGGAGACTATTTGTGTCCCCAGTACAGGGCTTCGGGCGCCATCTTGCCGCAGCCCTGCACTCTGCCTGACTGTCAGCGCGGGAGATTTGGCTGCAGGAGGATCGTCGCTGGAGGATCGTCGGGGAGCTGCCTGCACATGTGAGGTGAGTGAATTTATTTTTTTTACAGGATTCTTTTCTGGCGAATGCTCCCTGCATAACGATTATTTCGTGGTGAATGCTCCCTGCATAACAATTATCTTCTGGTGAATGCTCCCTGCATAACGATTATTTTGTGGTGAATGCTCTCCGCATAACAATTATTTTGTGGTGAATGCTCCCCGCATAACGATTATCTTCTGGTGAATGCTCCCTGCATAACGATTATTGTCTGGTGAATGCTCCCTGCATAACGATGATTGTCTGGTGAATGCTCCCTGCATAACGATGATTGTCTGGTGAATGCTCCCTGCATAACGATTATTTCGTGGTGAATGCTCCCTGCATAACGATTATTTCGTGGTGAATGCTCCCTGCATAACGATTATTTTGTGGTGAATGCTCCCCGCATAACAATTATTTTGTGGTGAATGCTCCTCGCATAACGATTATGTTCTGGTGAATGCTCCCTGCATAACGATTATTGTCTGGTGAATGCTCCCTGCATAACGATGATTGTCTGGTGAATGCTCCCTGCCTAACGATGATTGTCTGGTGAATGCTCCCTGCATAACGATGATTGTCTGGTGAATGCTCCCTGCATAACGATTATTGTCTGGTGAATGCTCCCTGCATAACGATTACTTCGTGGTGTATGCTCCCTGCATAACGATTATTTTGTGGTGATTGCTCCCTGCATAACGATTATCTTCTGGTGAATGCTCCCTGCATAACGATTATTTTGTGGTGAATGCTCCCCGCATAACGATTATTTTGTGGTGAATGCTCCCCGCATAACGATTATCTTCTGGTGAATGCTCCCCGCATAACGATGATCGTCTGGTAAATGCTCCCTGCATGACGATTATTGTCTGGTGAATGCTCCCTGCATAACGATTATTGTCTGGTGAATGCTCCCTGCATAATGATTATTGTCTGGTGAATGCTCCCTGCATAACGATTATTTCGTGGTGAATGCTCCCTGCATAACGATTATTTTGTGGTGATTGCTCCCTGCATAACGATTATCTTCTGGTGAATGCTCCCTGGATAACGATTATTTTGTGGTGAATGCTCCCCGCATAACGATTATTTTGTGGTGAATGCTCCCCGCATAACGATTATCTTCTGGTGAATGCTCCCTGCATAACGAGTATTGTCTGGTGAATGCTCTCTGCATAACGATTATTGTCTGGTGAATGCTCCCTGCATAACGATTATTTTGTGGTGAATGCTCCCCGCATAACGATTATTTTGTGGTGATTGCTCCCTGCATAATGATTATCTTCTGGTGAATGCTCCCTGCATAACGATTATTTTGTGGTGAATGCTCCCCGCATAACGATTATTTTGTGGTGAATGCTCCCCGCATAACGATTATCTTCTGGTGAATGCTCCCTGCATAACGATTATTGTCTGGTGAATGCTCCCCGCATAACGATTATTTTCTGGTGAATGCTGCGCACATAACGATTATCTTCTGGTGATTGCTCCCTGCATGACGATTAATTTCTGGTGAATGCTGCGCACATAACGATTATCTTCTGGTGATTGCTCCCCGCATAACGATTATTTTCTGGTGAATGCTGCGCATATAACGATTATCTTCTGGTGATTGCTCCCTGCATAACGATTATTTTCTGGTGAATGCTGCACACATAACGATTATTTTCTGGTGACTGTTGCGCACATAACGATTATTTTCTGGTGAATGCTGCGCACATAACGATTATTTTCTGGTGAATGCTGCGCACATAACGATTATTTTCTGGTGACTGTTGCGCACATAACTATTATTTTCTGGTGAATGCTGCGCACATAACGATTATTTTCTGGTGAATGCTGCCCACATAACGATTATTTTCTGGTGAATGTGCACATAACGATTATTTTCTGGTGAATGCTGCGTACATAGCGATTATTTTCTGGTGAATGCTGCCCACATAACGATTATTTTCTGGTGAATGCGCACATAACGATTATTTTCTGGTGAATGCTGCGCACATAGAGATTATTTTCTGGTGAATGCTGCCCACATAACAATTATTTGCTGGTGAAATGCTGCCCACTTTATGATTTCTGGTGAAATGCTGCTCTCTTTATGAATATTTTATGGTGAAATGCTGCTCTCTTTACGATTATTTTATGGTGAAATGCTGCTCTCTTTACGATTATTTTATGGTGAAATGCTGCTCACTTTACGATTATTTTATGGTGAAATGTTGCCCACTTTACGATTATTTTCTGGTGAAATGCTGCCCACTTTACGATTATATTATGGTGAAATGATTCTCTCTTTACGATTATATTGTGGTGAAATGCTTCTCTCTTTACGATTATTTTCTGGTGAAATTTTGCTCTCTTTACGTTAATTTCTGGTGAAATGCTGCCCACTTCACGATTAATTTCTGGTGAAATGCTGCCCACTTTACGATTTCTGGTGAAATGCTGCCCACTTTACTATACAGGGAGCACCTATAACCCACCGGTTAGTATGCCACACTCGCTCCTTTTTTTGGGAGGGGAGGGGAGCTGGGAGGGAAGTGAGAGGGGGGGTGTCTTATAATAACCAGCACCGGGTGTCAAACACCCTAGGTATGCCACTGACGGATACAGACCATCTCCTGAACTCAGCCGCACACTCCTCAACAGTATGCCTACCCTGACATAAGTCTCGTAATTTACGAGCAGCTGTGGCTGAAATATCGGGATCAGCATATATGGTTGCCGTAGCATCAGGCTAGATTCACAGTGGGACGTTGCGTTTTGATGCCACGTTAAAGTCGCACCGCAAGCTTACAACGCAACGCGCCCAAAAAGTGGCAACGCAGCGTTACCGTCGCATACAGCAGATACAGTAAAAAATACAGGCAATAAAAAGTATGCTTCCAAGTCATTACTGAGCATGTGCAAACAGTCCAACGCAGCTAATAACGTGTATAACGCACTGCATGCAGTACTTTTACTTAACGTGCAGCGTTAGACACCAACGCAACGTGTGCACTGTGAACAGGGCATTGATTTTTCATTGCAGTGAGTTATTCCGCGTTAAATGCTGTTTTAACGCGCGACTTTAACGTCCCACTGTGAACTTAGCCTCAAAAACAACTTTCAACAGAGGTGAGAGCTACATGATCTGGATTTAACCCATAGGCCCAGGTTTGAGAGTCATCCTGCAGTAAGGTCTTAATCAGAGTAATCTTCTGGGACTCTGTTCCAGAAGATCTAGACCTTACCTAGACAGCTGTGTTAACTGTGTTTGCTGAGTGGCAACTTGCTCAGTGAGGTGATTGACAGCACATGCGAGTGTCAGAATCTGGTCTCGCAACTCCTCCATAATGGGCCTTGATAATATCACGCTGATACCTGAAGAGGTTAGCATAACTAGTGCAATTCACAACAGTAGTGAGTAAGGCGTAGTGAGGATCAGGCCGTAGTTGTACACAAAGTCAGAGGTATCGAAGTACAGAGTAGCTAGGCAAAATCGTAGTCAAAGAGGCTGGGTCATACACATAAGTCAGATGTCAGTCGTATTGGAAGGATAAACAGTAGAGGAGTGCGAAATAGCGCATCAGCTGTTGCTGGGTAGATGTAATAAAAAAGAAGAAAAGATATCCCGAGACAGACACAGCGCTACTGTTTAAGGGGAGAGTGTATGAACCGCCTCACATAGAGCCCAGTGCTCTTGCAGTACAATATCGCCTAGTTTCTCAACATGCGGTACGTGTACCCCAGGGGGTACTTCTGATGGTTCCAGGGGGTACTCAGGCTTGAGATACTTGATCAAGAGTAACAAATTTAGAGTTTTAGAAAATTATAAATCCTATATAAACACCAAATTAGTATTTTTTTCTAATTAAAAGCAACAGTAAATGCTTGGAAATTGTTTAGAACCAATTATCATGTACTACGATTAACTATGTATTTGTTAAGGGGTACTTGTGATAATATTTACTATGCCAGGGGGTACTTGGTGAGTACAGGGTTTTATAAGGAGTACATACCAATACAATGTTGAGAAACACTGCAATATCGCTCCATGTCGGCCATGGGACCCGGCACCTGCATCTCCTGTCAGGACTCCCAAAACGGACAGTACTCCCCACCGCTTGTACAGAAACAGTTACTTATCAAAGTTAAACTAATCCTATATTCCTATAATGGACATATTTACTCGAAACTGTCTACAAGATTGACTATTATATAGGAGCTAGTGTAAATTGCAAAAAAGATTTAAATGGCCCTCAACACAAAGGAAGATCCCCGTATTTATCCAGGGCTAACCTAAGGACAACATTTTATGTCCATAAAGGAGAAACAGGGAGGGCCATAACAGGAGTACCAAACTCCTTAATTAAAACGTTAATTATCAAAATCATATACACTAGCACGATAGGTCCTACAGAAGGAAAGTGTCACAGTGGGACGTATGGATCCCAGACACACAATCAAAGCAAAAGCAGAGGGACACATGCAGAGCAGACTTATACTGGCAAAAATGGGCATAATTGAGCTGTTCATTCAAACCCGGATGAGAACATGCCCCTAAGTTATAAATCCATCTGGATTCACAGCGTAACAGGAGGCGATCCAGATTTCCTCCTCTAATCGTGGGGTGGATGTGATCAAGACCCACAAATTTGATCACCCTCATATTACAATTGTGGCAAAGTGAGATGTGTCTAGCAATGGGAGACTGTGCATCAACATTTTCAATATTTAAGAGAGAACGCAGACCAGTGGTATACCTACCACAAGGCTGCAGGTGGTCACAGCCTCGGGTGTAGCCATGGCTAGGGGTGCCACTGTGGTGCTCAGCCACTGTTATTCCACCTACAACCTTTTTTCATAGTATGGACAACATTCAGGAAATTAGCAGCAGGCACAGCATTGGGACTGTACTACTTCCTGCACTAGATGTAGCACCCCTCCTCCTTCTTGTTTGGTGGGCAATGTGTTTCCTTGCTCTCCACACATAGCCTGCAGTGAGTAAATGTGCAGAGCAGCAGGGTGAATAGAGAGAATGATTGCTGTGCTGCCACTGGGACATTAGCAGGGAGTGGCAGGATATCTTTAGTGCTTCAGAAGTTGCCTGTCATTAGTAGCCATGTGGACTGATTGCTGTAATACCAGAGTGCCCTGGACTATTGGTTATTTATCCTGATTAGAGTAATTAATCAATAATGCAGGGCAGTCTGCTGTTGCAGAAGCCAGTGATACAGGTGCTGACAGCCAATTACTGTAATAAGCAGAGGAGCAAGCTCCAGGCAATTTAGATTAGCTTGACTACAGGTAATCTTCTCTCTTTTCCTAGCTCCCCCTCCCACCCTGTTGTCTTCCCCCGTGACCCTGTCCTCTTTTTTTCTGATTTCAGTGGCTTATTTTAACAGCATGTCCCTGCCAAACAGCACCGGTGATGTCTTCTGTCCTGAACATGCCCCTAAGTTATAAATCTATCTGGATTCACAGCGTAACAGGAGGCGGTCCAGATTTCCTCCTCTAATCGTGGGGTGGATGCGATCAAGACCCACACATTTGATCACCCTCGTATTACCATTGTGGCAAAGTGAGATGTGTCTAGCGATAGGAGACTGTGCAACAACATTTTCAATATTTGTTATATGTTCAGACATCCGCTCACACAATGTGCGTTTTGTCTTTCCAATATAAAAGGCGCCACATTGGCACTAATAAGTATACCACCAATTTGTTCTTACAGTTTACAAAATGTGACAAAGACAGTCTCCTGCCATCAGACAGCTCAACATGTTTCCCTACTTGCATAAACTGACAGTAGTCACAGCCTCCACATGTAAATGTCTACATTACAGGGCAGGGTTTCTTAGGAGTCACACCTGTAAAGTGGCTGCGCACCAAAGCATCTCACAATGATCTCGACTTCTGAAAGGTCAAACTGGTTCTCGTAGGTATGTGTGGGACAATTACTGGGTCATTCTGAAGTAGATACCAATGTCTGTTCAGAATGCCTTTCAGTGCAGGATGCTGCGCACAATATCGTGTACAGAACCAGGATGATGGACCTGTGTCAACATTACAACGCCCATAACGTTGTCGCAGCAGGTCGCATCTACTGCTAGCCAAGGCCCTCTTAAAGGCCTGTCGCAAATGTTTGTCTCCATACCCTCGGCCCTAAATCTATCGCGTAATTCGCGTGCTTCACGCAAAAAGGCCTCTCAGTTACGGCGTGCTCTCAAATATTGACCCATCGGGTTCCCCTGAATGGTGTGTGCGGGATGGAAACTCTCCCCGCATGTAGGAGCGCGTTTGTTGCTGTCAACTTTCTGTACAGATTCGTACTCAGATGACCATCGTTCTGTATCATAATTTGTATATCCAAAAAGGAAATAGTACGCCAAACGAAATCTAGAGTGAATTTCAGATTTCAATTGTTAATGTTGATGCGTTTAACAAAGTCTATGACCTGCTACGATGTGCCGGTCCAGAACGTCAAAATATTGTCTATGTACCTGTGCCACACCAGTACGTGGCACAGGTACACCGACAGATCATCATCCGAAAAAATGGGCCGCTCCCAATCCCGCAGGTACAGGTTTGCGTATGATGGGGAACAAGTCGTCCCCATTGCCGCGCCCTGCACCTGGAGATATCTCTCGCCATTGAATGTAAAAATATTATTGGTCAACGAAAAATCCAAAAGTTGCAAAACAAAAGCATTGTGTGCAGCATCCTGCACTCCTAATTCACAGAGAAAATTAGCCACCCCACGGACGCCGGGGACATGGGGAATGCTAGTGTTAGGAACTCACCTGGAGGTTCCCGCAATGCGACCACTCCTGACAAGAGTCGCGTTGGGTCCTTCACTTCCGCATGTCGACGGCAGTCCTCCACTGGCGATGCGTGCACTGGGGATCGCTCTGCGCATACTGGTAGGCAGATGTCTTGCTCCTCTCGGCCGCAGTATGGTCTGAGGAGGCGACAGAGGTAGTGTCAGCTGACAGGATAGTCAGTTGACACTTAGGCAGGGGTTTATTTAATAAATATAAAATAATGAATGCTGACCCTGGCCGGGATTGAACCCTGGTCTCTCACATCAGAGGCGGTGCCCTTAACCAGTATGATATAGCTAACACACAGTCAGGAGGTTTCGCTGGTCAGCTGAGTGGTTTAGTCAGCTAACATGTATTGCTACCTGTGTCAGCTGATCTCTTCAGCTGACACTTAAACAGGATTATTGCCTGCGCGTGATTGGCTGCTGTGTGTATGTGGTCGACTACTGATTGGTTGCATGATTTAAACCTGCTGAGTGCTTTCTGTCATTGCCCGTGATAGCTTTGACTGGGTGTGATTTACTGCTTATTGATTACCTGTGAACCGACCTCTGCCTGGAATCTGACTACTCTCCGCCTACCGCCTGAACAGACCTTCTGCCTGATCCCTCACTACTCTCTGATCTCTGCCCGGACCGACCTAGGATTACCTGACCTTGATTTCGCCTGCTCCTTGTGTACCTCGATACTTCTGATTGCACGTGTATGACCTCGGATTGTTAATGGACTTTGCTTATCTCCTGTTAGGTTCTGGTGAGTTACATAGTTCACTCTACGTTCAGCTCCTATACCTTGCACCTACAAGGCCTGGGTGTAACCGAAGTCGGGCAGGTGTTGTTTCCTCACCTCCCGTTCAAGCTGGGACGCACCACACAGGGTGAAGAAGGTGGGGATAGATTGGGGCATAGGAGCTGAGCTGTGAGCTGATAACTTGCCAAGCCTGACGTTACATTATCACGGGCCAAAATACTCCAATATATTACCAAGATAGATGGTAACGGGGAGCGTTCCCAGATGGAGATCCTATGTGAACTTGTCTCTTAACTTCGGATTTCAGTCAAGGAAGTTCAAAGGAGTTATTCACAAATCCAGGAGCAGTTACGCAATCCAGCAGAACCCTCGACTCCTGCTCCGCCTGCTGCTCCAGTATCTATTCCTTATAGAAAACCCGGTTCTTGCTCCTGTTCCAGTGGACCAAGCTGTGTCTCTCGCTCCCGAGCCTAAACTTCCTTTGCCAGAAAGATTTTTGGGAGATAGAACCAAGTTTAGACTGTTTCGCAGTTCCTGTTATTTGCATTTTTCGCTTCTACCAAGAACTTACGCTAGTGAAAATACTCGTGTTGGAGCTGTTATATCCTTGTTACAAGGGGAACCGCAGGCCTGGGCACTACGATTGGTGGATCAGCACCATCCGGCACTCTCTAGTACTGCGACTCTTTTTGAAGCATTGGCTGAACTTTATGAGGATACAAGTAAAGGGGCCGCAGCAGAGATGACCCTTCAGTCACTCCGTCAGGGTAGACGCCCTGTGGAGGAGTACGTTACAGAATTCCGCCAATGGTCAGGGGATACAGTATGGTGTGATGCAGCTCTGAAGTACAAATTCAGACTTGGTCTTTCTGAACAACTGAAAGATGACCTAGCCAGGGTCGGGATTCCAGACACACTTAAAGATCTCATCAAATGATCTATTCAGATAGATCGACGTCTCAGGGAGAGACATCAGGAGAAGTCTTCTTCCTTCCGTCCTAACTGGTCCACTTCAGTTCCAGTCCAGCCCCCTCCTGTTTCTACTCCAAAACCATCTGGGTTAGATGATCCAGAACCCATGCAATTGGGGGCTTCTAAATTATCTGTTGCCGAAAAAACTAGAAGACGCTCTATGGGTCTTTGTCTGTACTGTGGAGCTTCAGGTCATATGGTCCGCTCCTGCCCTGTAAAGAAGCCGGAAAACTCCAGCACCTAGGTGAGATCGAGGAAACTCACCTAGGCGGTCAGGTATCTCCTCATAAGAATCGTTTATTATTACCTTGCAATATTATCTGGAGTGACAAGTCACTTTTGATGGTCAGGCTTTTGTGGATAGTGGGGCGACAGGTAATTTCATGGACCTCACTACCGCACAAAGCCTAGGTATTCCTGCTTTACCATTGTCTGAAGAAATTTGTGTCGCAGCTATCGATGACTCTCCTTTGCTGTTGAGTCAACCTATAACTGTCACACCTAAAGTTCTGTTAAAAATTGGTGTTTGTCATTGTGAAAAGATTAAGTTTTTTTTTTTTTTTTCTTTACTTTCCACCCCAGTCGTATTAGGTCTTCCTTGGTTACGCTTGCATAATCCAACATTTGATTGGCAATGTTCAACTCAAATCATGGTCTAATACTTGTTTTGAAAACTGTATTAATTTGCTTCCTTTACGTAGTACTGAGGTTAAAACCAATCAGTTGCCTGTATGTTACCAAGAATATTTAGATGTATTTTCTCCACATGAGGCTGCCAATCTTCCCCCTCATAGACCATATGATTGCCCTATTGAGTTTATTACCTGGTACCATACCTCCTCGGGATATGTTGTTTCACCTTTTAGGTCCTGAGAAAGAGGCTATGAGGGATTATATAATAGAGAATCTTGAGAATGGTTTCATTAGACCTTCTTCCTCTCCTGCCTGTAACGTTTGCAGAATCGTTTTCGTGGTCAGCGCACGAGATGCGCACTGACACAACGAAAACCCTCCACAAGCGTATAATTAAGTGAACCCAGGCTAGGTGCGATGCACCAGCAGAGGGCAATTCCCACCGGCAGATGGCGCTGTGGAGTGCAGACGAGCACAGCCTCTGCACAGCCACAAATGCCAGATGGGAATTGTACAGATCTAAGAGTGCGGGGCTGAACAGCCCTAAAAGAGAAGAGCACAGAGATAGGCTAAATGTGTGTTCCCCAATCTAGTCGCCACCCAGCGACGGTGAACACACATTCGCAGAAACAAAGTATGAATGCGGTCACGAGAGAGGCGATCGCCAGAAGTGACACAAGACTGATCAGAACAGAACTCGAGAATAGCAAAGGCACAGCAAACAACAATGAGAAAATAACGAGAACAACAAACTCTAGCTAAACGCAAACACCGCACTCATTCGCAACAGCGAACGCGTTTACTGCGCGATCTCCGCACGTTAAGCGCAACAGAGACAAGCACGCCTAACTAACCACCAACAGACAAACACGAAACAAAGAACGCGAGCACTTGCTTAACGGTTACCTCACCGAGCCTACAGCAAGTGTTCGTATCAGACAAGACAGACAAACGGAAAACAGGAATACGAGAGGAAAGATCCACTGCTCTTTCCGTCAAAGCGAGTGCGATCCGAGCTCAGGAACAAGAAAGCAGATCAGAAACATCCACAGCCGCTACCGCTAGGGGCTAGTGCAATCCAAGCATGACAGACAGATGAGATAGCAGAAAGCAACCGCTGCTCCAGCTATACTCCAAGAACAAAGATCAGAAGGATCCACAGCCGCTACCTCTAGAGGCTAGTGCGATCCAAACACGACAGACAGATGAGATAGCCGGTAGCAACCGCTGCTCCAGCTTACACTACAAGAACAAAGATCAGAAGGATCCACAGCCGCTACCGCTAGAGGGTAGTGCGATCCAAACAAGACAGACAAATTAACAGAAGGGGCTACCAGTAGCAACCACTGCTCTGGTTAGCACCCCAGACAGACAAAACGATTTCCTGACAACCACCGTTAGTGACAGGACAATTGCAACCGAGAGGCAATACAGACAAAACAGATAGCAAGCTAACTGCACTAGGGAAGCTGCCTAGTGCAGTCCCAAGAATTACTCTAAGATAACTTTAACAAGAAATAGCATGGCTGACACTCTAGGAGTGTTTCAACAAACCCTGAAAGGATGACCAGCCAAGGACTCTGGGAAACATAGCTTCTTATACTGCCAGCCTAGCTAGGTGATTTGCATAACCAATGTATGCAAATTCCTCAGCAGCAGAGCAGATCAAAAACTTGCAAAGGAAAGACAGGTCTCTCTTCCAGAGACCTGCAGCCCACAGACTAGAGGAATGGTCAAACAGCTGTCTGCCTGTGCAGCCAGCTGAGCGGATCATTACACTGCCGGGGCAGGGTTTTTCTTTGTGGAAAAAAAAGATGGGGGCCTCAGACCATGCATTGATTACAGGGGGTTAAACAAGATCACAGTGAAAAATCGTTACCCTCTCGCACTCATTGACGATCTCTTTACTCAGGTGGCTGGAGCTCGAGTTTTCACTAAATTAGATTTACGCTGAGCTTATAACCTCATTCGCATCCGGCAGGGAGATGAATGGAAGACTGCATTTAACACTCACGAGGGTCATTATGAATACCTAGTCATGCCATTCGGTCTTTGTAATGCCCCAGCAGTCTTCCAGGATTTTGTTAATTACATCTTTTGAGATTTCTTAGGAAAATTTGTTGTTGTTTATTTGGATGACATTTTAATATTTTCATCTTCTGTTTCTGAACATCGTATTCATGTTAAAAAATGTTTTACAAAAATTACGTAAAAATCGTCTATATGCAAAAGTGTATCTTTGAGACCCAACAGGTTTCCTTTTTAGGTTATGCCATCTCTAAATCTGGATTGTCCATGGACCCATCCAAGTTATCTGCAGTTCTAGAGTGGCCTCAACCTCAGGATCTCAAAGCACTTCAAAGGTTTCTGGGGTTTGCTAATTTTTATAGAAAATTCATTAAGGATTTTTCTATTAAAGTAGCGCCATTGACTGACCTTACAAAAAAAATGCTGACCCCTTTCAGTGGTCTTTACAAGCAATCAAAGCTTTTTAGGATTTAAAACAGGCCTTCTGTACTGCGCCCGTTGTAATCCACCCTGACATTCAATACCCATTTGTTGTTGGGGGCAGTTCTTTCCCAGTATGCAGGCAAACCGGAGAGATTGCATCCGTGTGCTTTCTTTTCCAAGAAATTATCTTCTGCTGAACAGAATTATGATATTGGCAACAGAGAATTACTGGCAGTTAACTGGGCATTCAAAGAATGGAGACATTGGTTGGAAGGAGCTTCTCACCCTGTCACTGTTTACAACGACCATAAAAATTTGGAGTATATAGAAAATGTCAAAAGGCTGAATCCTCGTTAAGCACGTTGGGCTTTATTTTTCTCACAGTTTAATTTCATTATAACTTACAAGCCAGGATCAAAGAACACCAAGCTGATGCTTTATCCCGTAATTTTGAAGTCAATTCTTCCAAGGTAGAAGCTCCTGAACCAATCCTTCCTTCTCAATATATTATTGCACCCTTGTCTAGGTCCACTTTGTCAGAGGATTTATTCAGTCTCTTGAAAACTTTTCAAGATGATCCACATCCCATACCAGCCAGCCCATACCTTATTTGTTCCACCACACTTTAGATTGCAGGTTTTACAACAATTCCATGAGTCTAAAAGTCAAAAGAAGACCCTGTAGCCTTAGTCAAATTGCCTTCAGCCAAAGAATTAGCTGAGTTGTTCATTAAACATGTCTTTCGTTTACACGGTATACCTGAAACCATTATCTCTGACAGGGGGGGTACAATTTGTGGCTCAGTTCTGGTGTTGTTTCTGTGCCAGGATCGGCATTTCTCTGTCTTTCTCTTCTGGGTTTCATCCAGAATCTAATGGCCAAACAGAGGACTAACCAGACCCTTGAGCAATATTTACGTTGTTATGTTTCTCAGAATCGGGAGGAATGGGCTGATTACATTCCATTTGCGGAATTTGAATTCAATAATCTGGTTAGCTCCTCCACCGGTTTGTCACAATTTCAAGTGGTTACTGGTTGTCACCCTAAATTTGCATCATTGTCTGGGTCATCATCTAATTTCCCTGTTTTGGAAGAATGGTTGAATTACATGTCATCCATATGGAATAAAGTTAAAGAAAATTTGGAGATCGCTAGGAAAAAACAAAAAGATTTTGCTCACCGGTATAGGTCACCTGAACCTGAATTTATTCCGGGAGATCTAGTTTGGATTTCCACTAAGAATATTCCTTTACGTCAACATTCTTCCAAGCTGCGTCCCATATTTATCGGTCCAGATCCTATCCTTGAAAAGATTAATAGAGTGACCTACAAGGTTTGTTTACCTCAGTCTATGAGACTAGTCAACTCAACTCTTTTCATGTGTCTTTTTTCGAAATCTGCCAGTGATGCCATTTCCTCCTCTTCCCCACCTCCTCCCGTTGAGGTAGATGGTAGTCCTGAATATGTAGAACGTATTCTGGATTCTCGTAAAGTTAGGAATTCCATTCAATACCTTATTGATTGGAAAGGGTATGGACCAGAGGAGAGATGCTGGGTACCTGCTTGTCAAGTTCATGCAGATGATTTGGTTAAGGATTTTCATTCTAAGAATCCAGATAAACCAGGTGTTGAGTGTTCAGAGCCCACTCCTCAGAGGGGGGGGGGGGGGTACTGTTAGGAACTCACCTGGAGGTTCCCGCAATGCGACCGCTCCTGACGAGAGTCGCGCTGGGTCCTCCACTTCCGCATGTTGACGGCCGTCCTGATCTCTTCAGCTGACACTTAAACAGGATTATTGCCTACGTGTGATTGGCTGCTGTGTGCATGTGGTCGATTGGTTGCATGAAGCATTTAAACCTGCTGAGTTCTTTCTGTCATTGCCCGTGATAGCTTTGGCTGTGTGCTTCTGCTGGGTGTGATTTACTGCTTATTGATTACCTGTGAACTGACCTTCTGCCTGATCCCTGACTACTCTCTGATCTCCTCCTGGACCGACCTAGGATTACCGGACTTTGATTTCGCCCTGCTCCTTGTGTACCTTGATACTTCTGATTGCACGTGTATGACCTCGGATTGTTAATGGACTTTGCTTATCTCCTGTTAGGTTCTGAGTTACATAGTTCACTCTACGTTCAGCTCCTATACCTTGCACCTACAAGGCCTGGGTGTAACCGAAGTCGGGCAGGTGTTGTTTCCTCACCTCCCGTTCAAGCGGGGACGCACCACACAGGGTGAAGAAGGTGGGGATAGATTGGGACATAGGAGCTGAGCTGTGAGCTGATAACTTGCCAAGCCTGACGTTAGAGCTAGAGTACAGCGACTCGATGTCAAGGGAGACTAATAGAGTCCCATTCAGAATATGTAAGAGGTGTGTAGTGTTCTTGATGTCCACAAGAAAAAATGACCAGCACTGGCCGTTTCTTAAAAACAGGTTGTTTATTCACAAAAATTTTTAACAAAACATCGCCATGACATCCAGAAACTTCCAGAATGTAACTATAGCTCAATAGTATTAGTATCTCTTTGCTGCATGCAAGTGGATGAAGATCTCCTCAGACATAGGTTACGCCTTCATTGCAGCCCAATCTGCTCACAACAGACAGTCGCCGTTTCAAATGGATCAACCGTTCTTTGTCAAATGATAGCATGTCACCATAACCTGCCTATATCCTATTTATACCCTTCCCCCCTGACCTACAACCAATCGCTAAGGAGGTGGACCTGATGGATGCCTTGCCGAGGGTTCCTGAATTTAGGGATCCTCCCTTGTTCTCTTTCAGACGGTCACCTTCCCTTAGGGACAGGTTGGTAAGGTCAGATCTACGCCCTTCAAAGGACAGTGTGGGCACAAAGAGGAGGGGTACATTCCCTTGTAGGAATTGTGCCCAATGCAGGAATGTGTTGGGGGGGATTCGGTTCGACACCCTCTGAGTGGAAAGGAATTCCTATTAAAAGTTTTTTTTGATTGTAATTCTAAGTTTGCAGTTTATTGTATTGAGTGCCCATGTGGGTTACTCTATGTGGGACAGACCACTCAGAGGGTGAAGGATAGAATCTCCGCCCATAAATCCGCTATTAGGAAAAGGCAAGCGGAACTGGCGGTTTCTGCCCACTTTTCGGAAAGATCACATGGAGTGGCTTCATTAAGTTTTCAGGTGTTACAACAGATTCGTAGAACTAGAAGAGATGGGGATAGTTTAAAATCATTTTTAAAGGCAGAAGCGTGGCGGATCAGACAGTTAGGGACTTTACATCCTCGGGGGTTAAACAGAGAATATGACCTGTTACCCGTATTGTAATTATGCAATTTGACCTTATATTGCAATTAAGTGTTGTAAAGGCTATTCGCCACATTGCAGCCCTTTATGCGAATACTTTTTCACTATTTGTCGATTAGCTCTTGTTTTTATAAAAACCCTCCCATATTCCCCTTTTTTAAGGTGTTTACAATAAAATTGTGTTTTTAATTATGTAGGAGAACGTATTGGGAAAATCCTACATCCAATATACGATACCTGTAAGTTTTGTCCTTTTCTTGTTTTGCTATCTCTCTAAAAAAACCTATGTGTGGCAGTGTTGTGTGTTCAGTATTCACAGGACTCACATGCCTATTGGTGATTGATGGGGGAGTTTAGCAAAACAATTTCTAGTGTTCATTATTCTTTTTGACCATTAGATGGCATTTACTATAACGTCTATCTGCGCATGCGTACGATGCAACGTTTTTGTACGCATGAAGTCAGCGTAACCGATGTCATAGTGATGTGAAGTTTTTGACGCATTGACGCGACATTTTTGAGACGTTTTAGGCGTACTAATCTGTGATTGGATGATGCGACGTTTTGGGCGCACCCTTTTTGAATATCTCTATGCAGGTACGTGATTAGATGGTTGGAAACTGTTCCTAGTTCTCCATCAGGTCCACCTCCTTAGCCATTGGTTGTAGGCGGGGGGAGGGGTATAAATAGGGTATAGGCAGGTTATGGTGACATGCTATCACTTGACAAAGAACGGTTGATCCGTTCGAAGCGGCGACTGTCCATTGTGAGCAGATTGGGCTGCAATGAAGGCGTAACCTATGTCTGAGGAGATCTTCATCCACTTGCATGCAGCAAAGAGCTACTAATACTATTGAGCTATAGTTACGTTCTGGAAGTTTCTGGATGTCATGGCGATGTTTTGTTCAAATTTTTTGTGAATAAACAACCTGCTTTTTAAGAAACGGCCAGTGCTGGTAATTTTTTCTTGTGGACTTTATCAAATCTGTGCTAGCTACACAGACTAGACCTGGCACAGCCATCGAAGCAAGACAGGTGTGCTGTCCGAGAAGTACAAATTGTGTTCTTGATGTATAATGGGAAACCCTGTACATGTGGCTGTAGGTGTTTGTCCAAATAAATACTGGCCCGTTCTGTCAAGGAACCTCTCCCGGACACTATTGGGTGTCCTGGGGGGTTTGTTAAAGCAGTAGGATCAGCCAAACTATTCCAGGGAAAATAACACATATGTAAGTAGATAAATACTTGATCTACTTACATAACACATGTATTGTACTGTCCACATTTTGATTTCAGTGAATGTTATATAGTAAATGACGAGAATTCTGTTCCTGGTGGGGGCCATGTCTTTTGCCCAAAGTAAAGGCTAACTCGTGATGTCATTTCTGCCCTTTACTTTTTTTTCTTGTCTCCTCCAATCACTGAGTCACCTCAGCTTTGCTTGTAAACACACGTGAGTAGGGGATCAGGTTTCAGATAAGCAGCAGACAGGGAAATAAAGGGAAGAGGAGGAATATATTATAGATAAAAAGAACCCCCAGCATGCAATTCTTTGACACCGACTACTAAAGAGCCAGTGCTCCTATGGTATATGATTACTCCAAATCATAACAGCAGAAAACGTTTTGAAAGTTTTGAATGCAGGATTAGCATCTTTATCACTTAATACACTCAGACCAGTTGCTGTTGAAATTTGATTTTTATGGTGACGATACCGCTTTAAACGTTTGTGCACCTTTGGAAGTGCATAAAAAGTCGGTAGCACAGGGTCTCCCACCTTCAAGTAACAACCTCATTGATTATATTTTTCTTGAATGCAGTATCTATTATAAAAAAGCTTTGGCTGACAATGGTCAACCCTCGGCGCTGAGACCCTCATGTAATACTCTCCCTGGCCCAAGATGTCCAAGCACATGGCTTTGTAATTAACTGTAGACATGATGACAACATTGCCCCCTTATCTGAGGGCTTTATCGTCCAATCATGTCATCTAGAGATCAAATCTAGAGCCTCACATTCATCCTCCCCAAGACTGGACATCCCTTCATCCCCTATTTCAAGGTTGGCAATATCTCTCTCCACAGCTTTGATAAAACAGTGCAAACCCATATTACTGGAAATAGGTGGGACACGTTTTGATCGATTATAAAACTGTTTGTTTATGGAAACATATCTTGGACCTAGGGCAAAGTCAGATGTGCCTCCACCCAAAACAGCGTCATCCTTAACATGAATTTCGCCATTCTCTGATAATAAAAAGTTAAGATCTTCCAACGCCTCACGGTTGGTTTGTGTCAAAATTGGTTACATAGTTATTTGGGTTGAAAAAAGACATACGTCCATCGAGTTCAACCAGAGAACAAAGTACAACACCAGCCTGCTCCCACACATATCCCTGTTGATCCAGAGGAAGGTGAAAAACCCTTACAAGGCATGGTCCAATTAGCCCCGAAAGGGAAAAAAATTATTTCCTGAATACAGATGGCAATCAGATAAAATCCCTAGATCAACATCATTAGGCATTACCTAATAACCGTAGCCATTGATGTCTTTCAACGCAAGGAAAGCATCTAAGCCCCCTTTAACCACTTCCCGACCGCCTAACGCACAGGGGCGGCCGGGAAGTGGAGCCCGCAAGGACCAGCTCACCCACAGAGGCGGCGGTCCTTGTAAGGGCATGGGCGGAGCGATCGCGTCATCCGTGATGCGATCCACCGCCGGCGCCTGTCACCGCTCACCCGCCGCATAATCCCGCCGGCCATACGGAAGCGCCGGCGAGATGTTAACCCTGCAATCGCCGCATACAAAGTGTATAATACACTTTGTAATGTTTACAAAGTGTATTATACAGGCTGCCTCCTGCCCTGGTGGTCCCAATGTCCGAGGGACCACCAGGGCAGGCTGCAGCCACCCTATGTCGCACCCAAGCACACTGATTTCTCCCCCCTGCCCCAGATCGCCCACAGCACCCCTCAGACCCCCCCCTGCCCACCCCCCAGACCCCTGTTTGCACCCAATCACCCCCCTAATCACCCATCAATCACTCCCTGTCACTATCTGTAAACGCCATTTCCCCCCCCCCCTGCCCCCTCCTGATCACCCCCCCACCCCTCAGATTCTCTCCAGACCCCCCCCCCCCCCTGTGTACTGTATGCATCTATCCCCCTGATCACCTGTCAATCACCTGTCAATCACCTGTCAATCACCCATCAATCACCCCCTGTCACTGCCACCCATCAATCAGCCCCTAACCTGCCCCTTGTGGGCAATCTGATCACCCACCCACACCAATAGATCGCCCGCAGATCCGACCTCAGATCACCTCCCAAGTGCAGTGTTTACATCTGTTATCTACCCTAAACACCCACTAATTACCCATCAATCACCCATCAATCACCCCCTATCACCACCTGTCACTGTTACCCATCAGATCAGACCCTAATCTGCCCCTTGCGGGCACCCAATCACCCGCCTACACGCTCAGATTGCCCTCAGACCCCCCTTATCAATTCGCCAGTGCAATATTTACATCTGTGCTTCCCTGTAATAACCCACTGATCACCTGTCAATCACCCATCAATCACCCCCTGTCACTGCCACCCATCAATCACCCCCTGTCACTGCCACCCATCAATCAGCCCCTAACCTGCCCCTTGCGGGCAATCTGATCACCCACCCACACCAATAGATCGCCCGCAGATCCGACGTCAGATCACCTCCCAAGTGCAGTGTTTATATCTGTTCTCTACCCTAAACACCCACTAATTACCCATCAATCACCCCCTATCACCACCTGTCACTGTTACCCATCAGATCAGACCCTAATCTGCCCCTTGCGGGCACCCAATCACCCGCCTACACGCTCAGATTGCCCTCAGACCGCCCTTATCAATTCGCCAGTGCAATATTTACATCTGTGCTTCCCTGTAATAACCCACTGATCACCTGTCAATCACCCATCAATCACCCCCTGTCACTGCCACCCATCAATCACCCCCTGTCACTGCCACCCATCAATCAGCCCCTAACCTGCCCCTTGCGGGCAATCTGATCACCCACCCACACCAATAGATCGCCCGCAGATCCGACGTCAGATCACCTCCCACGTGCAGTGTTTACATCTGTTCTCTACCCTAAACACCCACTAATTACCCATCAATTACCCCCTATCACCACCTGTCACTGTTACCCATCAGATCAGACCCTAATCTGCCCCTTGCGGGCACCCAATCACCTGCCTACACGCTCAGATTGCCCTCAGACCCCCCCTTATCAATTCGCCAGTGCATTAGTTACATCTGTTCTTCCCTGTAATAACCCACTGATCACCTGTCAATCACCTGTCAATCACCCATCAATCCCCCCCTGTCACTGCCACCCATTAATCACCCCCTGGCACTGCCACCCATCAATCACCCCCTGTCACTGCCACTCATCAATCAGCCCCTAACCTGCCCCTTGCGGGCAATCTGATCACCCACCCACACCAATAGTTCGCCCGCAGATCCGACGTCAGATCACCTCCCAAGTGCAGTGTTTATATCTGTTCTCTACCCTAAACACCCACTAATTACCCATCAATCACCCCCTGTCACTGCTACTTATCAGATTAGACCCCTATCTGCCCCTAGGGCACTCAATCACCCGCCCACACCCTCAGAATGCCCTCAGGCCCCAGCCCTGATCACCTCGCCAGTGCATTGCTTGCATCTATTCCCCCCTCTAATCACACCTTGAGACACCCATCAATCACCTCCTGTCACCCCCTAGCACACCTACCCATCAGATCAGGCCCTAATTTGCCCCGTGTGGGCTCCTGATCACTCGGCCAAACCCTCAGATCCCCCTTAGACCCCCTTCCGATCACCTCTCCAGTGCATTGATTGCATCTATTTTCCCCTCTAACCACCCCCTGAGACACCCATCAATCACCTCCTGTCACCCCCCTAGCACTCCTATCCATCCGATCAGGCCCAATACAACCTGTCATCTAAAAGGCCACCCTGCATATGACCGGTTCCACAAAATTCGCCCCCTCATAGACCACCTGTCATCAAAATTTGCAGATGCTTATACCCCTGAACAGTCATTTTGAGATATTTGGTTTCCAGACTACTCACGGTTTTGGGCCCGTAAAATGCCAGGGCGGTATAGGAACCCCACAAACTGACCCCATTTTAGAAAAAAGACACCCAATGTATTCTGTTAGGTGTATGACGAGTTCATAGAAGATTTTATTTTTTGTCAAAAGTTAACGGGATTTTTTTTTTTCACAAAGTGTCATTTTTCACTAACTTGTGACAAAAAATAAAATCTTCTATGAACTCGCCATACACCTAACGGAATACCTTGGGGTGTCTTCTTTCTAAAATGGGGTTACTTGTGGGGTTCCTATATTGCCCTGGCATTTTAGGGGCCCTAAACCGTGAGGAGTAGTCTAGAAAACAAATGCCTCAAAATGACCTGTGATTAGGACGTTGGGCCCCTTAGCGCACCTAGGCTGCAAAAAAGTGTCATACATGGGGTATCGCTGTACTCAGGAGAAGTAGTATAATGTGTTTTGGGGTGTATTTTTACACATACCCATGCTGGGTGGGAGAAATCTCTCTGTAAATGGACAATTGTGTGTAAAAAAAAATCAAACAATTGTCATTTACAGAGATATTTCTCCCACCCAGCATGGGTATGTGTAAAAATACACTCCAAAACACATTATACTACTTCTCCTGAGTACGGCGGTACCACATATGTGGCACTTTTTTACACCCTAAGTACGCTAAGGGGCCCAAAGTCCAATGAGTACCTTTAGGATTTCACAGGTCATTTTGCAACATTTGGTTTCAAGACTACTCCTCAAGGTTTAGGGCCCCTAAAATGCCAGGGCAGTATAGGAACCCCACAAATGACCCCATTCTAGAAAGAAGACACCCAAGCGTATTCCGTTAGGAGTATGGTGAGTTCATAGAAGATTTTATTTTTTGTCACAAGTTAGCGGAAAATTACACTTTGTGAAAAAAAACAATTAAAATCAATTTCCGCTAACTTGTGACAAAAAAATAAAAACTTCTATGAACTCACCATACTCCTAACGGAATACGCTTGGGTGTCTTCTTTCTAGAATGGGGTCATTTGTGGGGTTCCTATACTGTCCTGGCATTTTAGGGGCCCTAAACCGTGAGGAGTAGTCTTGAAACAAAAATGACCTGTAAAATCCTAAAGGTACTCATTGGACTTTGGGCCCCTTAGCGCAGTTAGGCTGCAAAAAAGTGCCAATCATGTGGTATCGCCGTACTCGGGAGAAGTAGTATAATGTGTTTTGGGGTGTATTTTTACACATACCCATGCTGGGTGGGAGAAATACCTCTGTAAATGACAATCTTTTGATTTTTTTACACACAATTGTCCATTTACAGAGTTATTTCTCCCACCCAGCATGGGTATGTGTAAAAATACACTCCAAAACACATTGTACTACTTCTCCCGGGTACGGCGATACCACATGTGTGGCACTTTTTTGCACCCTAACTGCGCTAAGGGGCCCAAAGTCCAATGAGTACCTTTAGGATTTCACAGGTCATTTTGAGAAATTTTGTTTCAAGACTACTCCTCACGGTTTAGGGCCCCTAAAATGCCAGGACAGTATAGGAACCCCACAAATGACTCCATTTTAGAAAGAAGACACCCCAAGGTATTCTGTTAGTAGTACGGTGAGTTCATAGAAGATTTTATTTTTTGTCACAAGTTAGCCGAAATTGATTTTTATTGGTTTTTTTCACAAAGTGTAATTTTCCGCTAACTTGTGACAAAAAATAAAAACTTCTATGAACTCACCGTACTACTAACGGAATACCTTGGGGTGTCTTCTTTCTAAAATGGGGTCATTTGTGGGGTTCCTATACTGTCCTGGCATTTTAGGGGCCCTAAACCGCGAGGAGTAGTCTTGAAACGAAATTTCTCAAAATGACCTGTGAAATCCTAAAGGTACTCATTGGACTTTGGGCCCCTTAGCGCAGTTAGGGTGCAAAAAAGTGCCACACATGTGGTATCGCCGTACTCAGGAGAAGTAGTATAATGTGTTTTGGGGTGTATTTTTACACATACCCATGCTGAGTGGGAGAAAGATCTCTGTAAATGGACAATTGTGTGTAAAAAAAATTAAAAAATTGTCATTTACAGAGATATTTCTCTCACCCAGCATTGGTATGTGTAAAAATACACCCCAAAACACATTATACTACTTCTCCTGAGTACGGCAATACCACATGTGTGGCACTTTTTTGCAGCCTAACTGCGCTAAGGGGCCCAAAGTCCAATGAGCACCTTTAGGCTTTACAGGGGTGCTTACAAATTAGCACCCCCCAAAATGCGAGGACAGTAAACACACCCCACAAATGACCCCATTTTGGAAAGTAGACACTTCAAGGTATTCAGAGAGGGGCATGGTGAGTCCGTGGCAGATTTCATTTTTTTTTTTGTCGCAAGTTAGAAGAAATGGAAACTTTTTTTTTGTCACAAAGTGTCATTTTCCGCTTACTTGTGACAAAAATTAATATCTTCTATGAACTCACTATACCTCTTAGTGAATACTTTGGGATGTCTTCTTTCCAAAATGGGGTCATTTGGGGGGTATTTATACTATCCTGGAATTCTAGCCCCTCATGAAACATGTCAGGTGGTCAGAAAAGTCATAGATGCTGGAAAAGGGGAAAATTCACTTTTTGCACCATAGTTTGTAAACGCTATAACTTTTACCCAAACCAATAAATATACACTGAATGTTTTTTTTTTATCAAAAACATGTTTGTCCACATTTTTCGCGCTGCATGTATACAGAAATTTTACTTTATTTGAAAAATGTCAGCACAGAAAGTTAAAAAAATCATTTTTTTGCCAAAATTCATGTCTTTTTTGATGAATATAATAAAAAGTAAAATCGCAGGAGCAATCAAATAGCACCAAAAGAAAGCTTTATTAGTGACAAGAAAAGGAGCCAAAATTCATTTAGGTGGTAGGTTGTATGAGCGAGCAATAAACCGTGAAAGCTGCAGTGGTCTGAATGGAAAAAAGTGGCCGGTCCTTAAGGGGGGGTAAAGCCCACGGTCCTCAAGTGGTTAAATGCAGGTATAGAACCCTTTCCTAAATAAATGGCTAAAACGTTTTTGGTGTCATATGAGATTGACTAGATGTTATCTGCAGGGGTCTACTCCTGGAAAAAGAAGTGAGTGGACGCAACCTAAAAATAAAAATGGGCGTGGTTAAGCATAGCGTGGGCGTGGTCATGGGAGGGGCAAATATACATGGCCTTAGCAGTGGTATAAAAGGTCTGCCAGGGAAAGTTTGAGCTCTGTCGTAGTGTATCCCCAAAAAGTAGATGTAATCTGACAGCATTTCACCAAAAATACACATAATCTGGCAGAGGTTCCAAAATACAGATAATATGGCAGTGGTTCCCCCAAAATAGACAATCTGGCAGCAGCAGTTCCCCCAACATACACATAATCTGGAAGCAGTTCCCCAAAATACACGTAATCTGGCATCAGCGGTTCCCCAAAATACAGATCTGACAGCAGTTCCCCCAAAATAGGTACCCCCAGTATAGCTAGCCAGGTCTATAGGTGTCCCCAGTATAAGTAGCCATGTGTATAGTTGTCCCCAGAATAGGTGGCCAGATTTAGAGATGTCACCAGAATAGGTAGCCAGGTGTATAGATGTCCTCAGAATAGGTAGCCAGGTCTATAGGTGTCCCCAGTATAGCCAGGTGTCCCCAGTAAATGTAACCAGGTGTTCAGGTGTCCCCAGTATAGCCAGGTGTATAGGTGTCCGCAGTACATGTAGCGAGGTGTATAGGTGTGCCCAGTATATGTAGCCAGGTGTATAGGTGCCCCCAGTATATGTAGCCAGGTGTATAGGTGCCCCCAGTATAGCCAGGTGTATAGGTGTCCGCAGTATATGTAGCCAGGTGTATATGTGCCCAGTATATGTAGCCAGGTGTATAGGTGTCCCCAGTGTATGTAGCCAGGTGTATAGATGTCCCCAGTATATGTAGCCAGGTGTATAGATGTCCCCAGTATATGTAGCCAGGTGTATAGATGTCCCCAGTATATGTAGCCAGGTGTATAGATGTCCCCAGTATATGTAGCCAGGTGTATATGTGCCCAGTATATGTAGCCAGGTGTATAGGTGTGCCCAGTATATGTAGCCAGGTGTATAGGTGTCCCCAGTATATGTAGCCAGGTGTATAGATGTTCCCAGTATATGTAGCCAGGTGTATATGTGCCTAGTATATGTAGCCAGGTGTATAGGTGTGCCCAGTATATGTAGCCAGGTGTATAGGTGTGCCCAGTATATGTAGCCAGGTGTATAGGTGTCCCCAGTATATGTAGCCAGGTGTATAGGTGTCCCCAGTATATGTAGCCAGGTGTATAGGTGTGCCCAGTATATGTAGCCAGGTGTATAGGTGTGCCCAGTATATGTAGCCAGGTGTATAGGTGTCCCCAGTATAGCCAGTCTATAGGCGTCCCCAGAATCGGTAGCCAGGTGTCCCCCCAGCTGGAGGGGAGCAGCGCAGTGGAGAGGAGCATTGTGCACAGCGTGGGGAAGCTCGGACGTCTCCCCCCCCTTCCCTCACCATGGGGCTCCTCTTCCTGGCTCTCCCCTCCATTCTGGATTGCAGCGGTGGCTGGCACTGGCAGCAGGCATCAGTGGGCGGGACTTACCTCCTCCTGTTCCGGCAAGTTGACTCTGCCGCTGCTCTGGTCTTCACGAGACCAGACTAGCTGCACGCACAGCGTCAACTCGCCGGAACGAGAAGGAGGTAAGTCCCGCCCCACTGATGCCCGCTGCCAGTGCCAGCCACCGCCCCAATCCAGAACGGAGAGGACAGCCAGGAAGAGGAGTTTCAAGGTGAGGGAAGGGGGGGGGGGAGACGCTGTGCGCAATGCTTCTCTCCAGGGTGCTAGGGTGGACGACGTCCACTCTCCAAAAAAAGTAAGTGGACGTCGTCCCCCCGCGTTCACGCAGGACTCGACCCCTGGTTACCTGATTGTTCAACATGGATTGAAAGAAAAGTTTCCTGCAGAATAAATGCAAATCAACAATAAATTCAAACCAATCTAGTTGTTGTGGTGGGCAGAAGCCCAAACCACATCCTAAAAGTCTCATAACCGCTTCAGGAACGGTTTCACCCGTAAGATTAAGATTGATTACTTGCATTTTATCATGTTAACATTGATCACGATCCTCCACTAATTTGGGCATAAGAAAAGCAGCAACAGATATAAAACTCTCCAGTCAGTTCCACCCCACCTTACACATTAAATATACTGTAACGATTGCGGAATTATTTTCGTGGTCAGCGCACAAGATGCGCGCTGACACTGCGGAAATCCTCCACAAGCGTGTAATTTGACAGAACCCAGCTTGGGTGCAATGCACCTGTAGAGGGCAATTCCCACTGGCAGATGGAGCTGTGGAGTGCAGACGATATTCAATATTTAAGAGAGAACGCAGAACAGTGGTATACCTACCACAAGGCTGCAGGTGGTCACAGCCTCGGGTGTAGCCATGGCTAATTACAACAGAGAGAAAATGTGTGCATCAACCAAGTGAACCTGACAAATCTGGCTTTGCAAATTTGGCCTATAGGCTAATCACGAGACATTGCTCATGCAAATAAGCATTTGCTTTCGCATGCCTAAATATGCAGGGTCAAAACCAAAAACCGCAAAACAATCGCCCTGCGGGAATTAGTTCATGCTGTACAGCACTATCCAGGGGCGCCACGAGGAGGCTTCCCATTGCCCCCATACAACCGGGGGGCCGCGGGGGTCCCAGGCTCTCTCACCGCCTGGAACCCACACAGCGGCACCTCGGAGGTGGAGGCTGGGGGGTGCAGGCGATCTCCCCAGCGTGGCCAGCGCCGGGAAGAGCCGCCCGCACACACCTCCTAAGATTAAAAACAGGCACTTACCTTAACGTCCATTGCGTTCTGCTATATGCGCATGACCTGGGCGCGACACATAAGGGGAGGACAGGCGCAAATAGCCTGCTCCAGGGCTCTCACCTCCTAAAACAAGCCATTCACCACTTGCCTCCAAAGAAAAGAAAATGCAATGCTAATTACAACAGAGAGAAAATGTGTGCATCAACCAAGTGAACCTGACAAATCTGGCTTTGCAAATTTGGCCTATTGGCTAATCACGAGACATTGCTCATGCAAATATGCATTTGCTTTCGCATGCCTAAATATGCAGGGTCAAAAACCAAAAACCGCAAAACAATCGCCCTGCGGGAATTAGTTCATGCTACATAGCACTATCCAGGGGCGCCACGAGGAGGCTTCCCATTGCCCCCATACAACCGGGGGGCCGCGGGGGTCCCAGGCTCTCTCACCGCCTGGAACCCACACAGCGGCACCTCGGAGGTGGAGGCTGGGAGGTGCAGGCGATCTCCCCAGCGTGGCCAGCGCCGGGAAGAGCCGCCCGCACACACCGGGTGTAGCCATGGCTAGGGGTGCCACTGTGGTGCTCAGCCACTGTTATTCCACCTACAACCTTTTTTCATAGTATGGACAACATTCAGGAAATTAGCAGCAGGCACAGCATTGGGACTGTACTACTTCCTGCCAGGGCCGGCCCGCCCATGAGGCGGAGTGAAACTTTTGCCTCAGGCGGCACTTCTGGGGGGGCGGCACCCGCCCGTCCATGTGTGTGGGGGTCCGCCCGAGCTGGAGGGGATAGCGGGCAGGAAGGGGGTATTGGGCCTAGCGGCGGGGAGGGGGGTCGGACCCCCCGTCCCTCGCCTGGGTCCCCCGTCCTCCGCTCCCCTCCAGCTTTAAAAAGGTCCGTGCTGTGGCTGCAGCTATTCGTAAGAGGCAACGGGCGGGGATTACTCACCTCTTCCTCGTTCCAGGCCAGCGTGCGCTCCACTGACGTCACTTCCTGCTACGCCGCAGGAAGTGACGTCAGTGGAGCGCACGCTGGCCTGGAACGAGGAAGAGGTGAGTAATCCCCGCCCGTTGCCTCTTACGAATAGCTGCAGCCACAGCACGGACCTTTTTAAAGCTGGAGGGGAGCGGAGGACGGGGGACCCAGGCGAGGGACGGGGGGTCCGACCCCCCTCCCCGCCGCTAGGCCCAATACCCCCTTCCTGCCCGCTATCCCCTCCAGCTCGGGCGGCCCCCCACAACAACGGCTTGGGGGGGGGGGGGGGGGCGGCGGCGATTTCTTTAAAAATTGCCTCAGGCGGCAAAAAGTCTAGGGCCGGGCCTGCTTCCTGCACTAGATGTAGCACCCCTCCTCCTTCTTGTTTGGTGGGCAATGTGTTTCCTTGCTCTCTACACATAGCCTGCAGTGAGGAATTGTGCAGAGCAGCAGGGTGAGTAGAGAGAATGATTGCTGTGCTGCAACTGGGACATTAGCAGGGAGTGGCAGGATGTCTTTAGTGCTTCAGAAGTTGCCTGTCATTAGTAGCCATGTGGACTGATTGCTGTAATACCAGAGTGCCCTGGACTATTGGTTATTTATCCTGATTAGAGTAATTAATCAATAATGCAGGGCAGTCTGCTGTTGCAGAAGCCAGTGATACAGGTGCTGACAGCCAATTACTGTAATAAGCAGAGAAGCAAGCTCCAGGCAATTTAGATTAGCTTGACTGCAGGTAATCTTCTCTCTTTTCCTAGCTCCCCCTCCCACCCTGTTGTCTTCCCCCGTGACCCTGTCCTCTTTTTTCTGATTTCAGTGGCTTATTTTAACAGCATGTCCCTGCCAAACAGCACTGGTGATGTCTACTGTCCTGATGAGTCCTTCCTGCCATTTCTCCTCTCCCAGCGGACTCTGACTTGTGCCTCTACCTCTAACTACCCCCCATGCATCTTCCTCTTTCGTATGTTCCCCTTTTCTGAATTGTCTCAGAGGAGCTTACAATTTAATCGTACAATAGTCAGTCTAATGTCCTACTATATTATTATTGTGTATTTATATAGCACCGACATCTTCTGCAGCACTGTATAGAGTGCAGAGTTTCAGAACGGTTAGCTCCGTCCACATCCTGATGACTCCTTTTTCCCAAAATTTGCAGCAACATTCTCGGCACCCCAACAGCTAGATGGATGAGAGCATAGTTTGTGCATAACATGGGCAATAACAGGAGTGATATGGGTAAGCATAGATGGACTTCCAAACAAAGGAATCATCTAAAGTGAGCTGCTGAGACTCAGAAGAGTCTCAAAGCCAGCAGACACTATTGCTGACGGAGTAGCCAACCCACCTTGAACAACCACATTTTATAAGCAAGTGATGCACTGGAATGTTATGAACTTATTAAATGCTGCATAGTTTATTTAGGCAGATATATCAAGAAAGGTCCTGAGATGCCAAAAACATCAAAACAGTTGCCCAGAAGAACCGATTAGGTTTTATCTGGTAACTGCGCAAGGATTATGAACTGGTTGATCTGACCAGCTGCTCCTCATCTGTTCTCATATTTTTTTTCACCTGTTTTGATAGATCTGTCCTACTGTACTGCATTAACTTCAGATTTCTAGTTAACACAGGCTATAAGTAGATTATCCACATGACTGAGTGTTTAAAGTAAACACAATAAAATGTTCTCTCAGCATTTCCTTATGAGAATCAAACAATGCATTACTATAGCCAGTGGATTAGTATTACAGTCAGGCAATCTGCAGTTTCAGTAGGAGGTCAGCAATTGTATGCTTCTTGATTCTTTCACGTTGAGTTTACTTTTAGGGCTGGTTCACATGGACGCTTGGCGGCGTTGGGTTAGCCAGAAAGCCATGCCGGACAACTGTAGTGAGGCTATGGAGGCTGCCATATTTATTTCCTTTTAAACAATACCAGGGCCTGGCAGCCCTGATGATCTATTTGGCTGCAGAAGTGTCTGAATAACACCAAAACAAGCATTCAGCTAATCTTGTTAGATCTGACAATATTGTCAGAAACACTTGATATGCATTTGCTTGTTCAGGATCTATGGCTAAACGTATTTGAGGCAGAGGATCGGTAGGATAGCCAGGAAACGGCTATTGCATAAAATGAAATAAATATGGTAGCTTCCATATCCCTCTCACTTTAGTTTTCCTTTAAACTGACCACATGCATTAGATAGCAGTCAGATAAGCTCATATTCAACTGCTGAACAGGGCTTCAGTGGTTCTGTAGCGGTATATAAAAACAGAGTCACTTACCTGGGGCTTCTAACAGCCCCCTGCAGATATCTTGTCCTGCGCCGTCACTCAAGAATCCTCCGTTCCCGCCGCGGGTCACCTTCCAATTATTCGCCTAACTAGACGAATGTCACTGCGGCTATGCAGCCGTGCGTGTCCTCGCTCTAACTCGCGTCTCCGGGAGCTTACTGCACAGGTGCAGTACAAAGTTTTCTCATACTGTGCCTGCGCAGTAAGCTCCCGGAGACACGCGCAGCCGCAGTGACATTCGCCTAGTTGGACGAATAATTGGAAGGTGACCTTTATTTTACATAGTTACATAGTTATTTTGGCTGAAAAAAGACATACGTCCATCAAGTTCAACCAGTATAAAGTACAACACCAGCCTGCTCCCTCACATATCCCTGTTGATCCAGAGGAAGGCGAAAAAACCCTTACAAGGCATGGTCCAATTAGTTCCAAAAGGGAAAAATTCTTTCCAGACTCCAGATGACAATCAGATAAAATCCCTGGATCAACATCATTAGGCATTACCTAGTAATTGTAGCCATGGATGTCTTTCAACGCAAGGAAAGCATCTAAGACCCCTTTAAATGCAGGTATAGAGTTTGCCATAACTACTTCCTGTGGCAATGCATTCCACATCTTAATCACTCTTACTGTAAAGAACCCTTTCCTAAATAAATGGCTGAAACATTTTTCCTCCATGCGCAGATCATGTCCTCTAGTCCTTTGAGAAGGCCTAGGGACAAAAAGCTCATCCGCCAAGCTATTATATTGCCCTCTGATGTATTTATAGATGTTAATTAGATCCCCTCTAAGGCATCTTTTCTCTAGACTAATTAAACCCAGTTTATCTAACCCTTCTTGGTAAGTGAGACCTTCCATCCCACATATCAATTTTGTTGCTCGTCTCTGCACCTGCTCTAAAACTGCAATATCTTTTTTGTAATGTGGTGCCCAGAACTGAAATCCATATTCCAGATGTGGCCTTACTAGAGAGTTAAACAAAGGCAATATTATGCTAGCATCTTGAGTTTTTATTTCCCTTTTAATGCATGCATCCCAAAATTTTGTTAGCTTTAGCTGCAGCGGCTTGGCATTGAGTACGATTATTTAACTTGTTGTCGATGAGTACTCCTAAGTCCTTCTCCAAGTTTGATGTCCCCAACTGTATCCCATTTATTTTGTATGGTGCTAGACCATTGGTACGACCAAAATGCATGACTTTACATTTTTCAACATTGAATTTCATCTGCCATGTATGTGCCCATACAGCAGGGGTCTCAAACTTGCGGCCCGCGGGCCATTTGAGGCCCTCAATACAATATTTTGTGGCCCGCGCTGGCAAAAGCTTCCTTATAGTTCGCTTCAGTGCTCCCAAGTAATCCGCTGCATCCTTGCCGCAAATCGCCCAGGGGGCAATCCGCCGGCATTTGCTGGAAGGGGCAGAGCTTTCAGCTTCAGCTCTGCCCCTCCTGACGTCAATCGGATCGCCGCCTTTCACCGCCCCCTCTCTGTGAAGGAAGAGTGAGAGGGGCGGGCAGAGGCGGCGTCGCGATTGACGTCAGGAGGGACAGAGCTGAAGCTGAAAGCTCTGCCCCTTACAGAAAATGCCGGCGGATTGCCCCTTGGGCGATTTAGGGGCTCTGCAGCCCTAGTTTTACGGCAGGGACGCGGCGGATTACTTGTAATGGGAGGACTTGAAGCGAACTATAAGGTAAAATAAGCAAAATAGTTTGCTTCAGTGCGAATTTTATTTTGAAATAAAAATCAATGCAAGGGACCGGGGGGGGGGGGGGGGGGGGGGGGACTGGGAGCTGCCGATTGTGAAATCCCTTATGCGGCCCAGCCTCATCCTTACTTTGCCTCCTGCGGCCCCCAGGTAAATTGAGTTTGAGACCCCTGCCATACAGCCATCCTATCCAGATCCTGTTGCAATATGACACTATCTTCCTGAGAGTTGATGATTCTGCACAATTTTGTATCATCTGCCAAAATAGCAACATTGCTCACTACTGCATCTACTAGGTCATTAATAAATAAATTGAAGAGCACTGGACCCAGAACAGACCCCTGTGGTACCCCACTGCTAACAGTCTCCCATTTTGAGTACGATCCATTGACCACAACTCTTTGTTTTCTGTCCATTAGCCAGTTCCCTATCCATGCACACAGACTCTTCCCCAGTCCTTGCATCTTCAACTTTTGCACCAGACTTTTGTGTGGAACAGTGTCGAAGGCCTTTGTAAAGTCTAAGTATATTACATCTACAGCATTCCCAATATCCATATTAGCATTCACTACCTCATAAAAGCTGAGCATGTTAGTCAAACAGGACCTGTCTTTAGTAAACCTATGTTGATGCTGAGAAATAAGATTATTTTCTACTATGAAGTCATGTATAGTATCTCTTAGTAACCCCTCAAATAGTTTGCATACAACTGATGTTAAGCTTACAGGTCTATAATTTCCTGGATCTGATTTTTTGCCCTTCTTAAATAATGGGAAAACGTGGGCTGTACGCCAATCCACTGGGACTCTGCCAGTTGAAAGAGTGTCACAAAAGATAAGATAAAGGGGTTTATCTATAACTGAACTTAATTCCCTTGGGACCCGAGGATGCATGCCATCCGGGCCAGGTGTCTTGTCTATTTTTAATTTATTTAGTCTTGCCTTCACGTCTTCCTGCGTTAAGTATTTAATATTACAGTTAGAAGATTAAGACTCTTCTGCCTCTGTAATTTGCAACAGTGCTGTTTCCTTTGTGAAGACAGAAGCAAAGAAAGCATTTAATAACTCTGCCTTACCTTGGTCATCCACCATTGAGTTCCCACCCTCATCCTTTAGGAGTCCTATACAGCCAACCTTTCTTTTTTTAGAGTTGATGTACTTGTAAAACTTTTTTGGGTTAGATTTGATATCCCTAGCGATTTGATTTTCAGCTTCGATCTTTGCCAGTCTAATTTCTTTTTTACAATTTTTATTGCACTCCTTATAATTGCTTAGTGCAGCCTCGGTCCCTTCCTGTTTTAGGACCTTATAGGCATTCTTTTCCCTCTTCATTTTATCTTTAACCCTTCTATTCATCCATAGAGGCCTTTTTTTATTCCTAGATATTTTGTTTCCATATGGGATATACGGTACATACTACAATATTGATTGTGTATAAGTTTAAAAGCTTGCCATTTCCCTTCAGTGTCCTCCCCTTGTAGTACATTATCCCAGTTCACCAAACTTAGTGCCTGCCTAATTTGATTGAACTTTGCTTTTCTAAAATTGATAGTTTTAGTGGTCCCGCTGCCCTGTGGCCTATCAGTCACCAGATCAAACGTTATCATGTTGTGATTACTATTTCCCAAATGTTCTTCAACCTGCACATTCAATACATTATCTGGTCTATTAGAAATGATCAGATCCAGTAACGCATTCCCCCTAGTTGGTTCAGTTACCATTTGAGTCAAGTAATTGTCCTGTAGTGCTGCCAGAAATCTGCTGCTTTTACCAGAATGGGTAGCCTCAATACTCCAGTCAATGTCTGGAAAGTTGAAGTTGCCCATAAATATGACCTCATTTTTACTTGCAGCTTTTTCAATCTGCTGTAGTAATCGCAGTTCTGCAGCTTCATTAATATGAGGTGGCCTGTAGCATACCCCAATAAGCAATTGGCAACTTTTATTTCCACCATGAATATTTACCCAAACGGACTCCACATCTTCGCAATCTTCCTCCATCTAATCGTTGAGGACAGCTGTAAAAGAACTTCTTAACAAAGAGACAAACCCCCTCCACCTTTTTTCCCTGTTCTATCCTTCCTAAACACATTGTATCCTTTTTAATTAGTTATCCAGTTATGGCTTTCATCCATCCATGTCTCGGTTATTCCCACAATGTCATAGCCTTTGTCATTCAGAATGAACTCTAGTTCGTCTATTTTATTTGCAAGGCTTCGAGCATTGGTTACCATGCATTTTATATTTTTACCACCACATTTACCAATTTTGTTTACATGAAATGGGCTACTTGAAGTTTTACCAACCTACTTAATCTTTACACTGTCCCCACCTCCCATAATGTTAGGCTCTCACTGTCTTTTTACCTTTTCTTGTCTATGTATTGAGACTTTATCCTCCCGCCTCCCCCCAGATCCTAGTTTAAAATCTCCTCCAACCGTTTAGCCATCTTCTCCCCCAATGCTGCTGCACCCTCCCCATTAAGGTGCAGCCCATCCCTGCTGTAGAACCTGTAGCCGACTGCAAAGTCTGCCCAGTTCTCCAGGAACCCAAACCCCTCCTTCCTACACCAATTTCTCAGCCACTTATTTAACTCCCTAAGCTCCCTCTGTCTCTCAGATGTAGCACGTGGCACTGGCAGTATTTCAGAGAACACCACCTTGGAGGTCCTTGCTTTAAGTTTATCTCCAAGTACCTGAAAATCATTTTTGAGGACCTTCCATCTCCCACTAACTTTGTCATTGGTGCCATTGTGTACCATGACAGCCGGGTCTTCCCCAGCCCCACCCAGTAATCTGTCAATTCTTTCCGCTACATGCCGAACCCGAGCACCCGGGAGGCAACAGACTGTACGGCATTCACGGTTTCTTCGACAGATTACCCTATCTGTGCACCTAATAATTAAGTCCCCTACCACCAGTACCTGTCTAGCCTTAGCTGCATTCCTATTCCCTTTCTCGTTGCAGCAGTCTGCCCCTTGGTTGCTAAGGAGCACATCCTGCTGCATCATTGCTACTCCAGAATCATCCTCCTCAATATTATGCAAACAAGCATACTTATTAGTGGTCCTACTGTACTCCACCCACCTCATCTTCAACGGTTCCATCCAGTGTCTGGATCGTGAGATCCAAGCTCTTCTCCATGTTGTGTATGCGTCTCAGTGTTGCGAGATGCTTATTTAGCTCTGCGACTTCCGCCTCTAACTGAGCAACACGCACACACCCAGGGCAACAGTAAACACCCTCAATCCACTGATCAAGGCATGCATACATGTCGCAGGATGTACACTGTACAGCATAGTCCAACATGATGACTATTGTGTGGGGAAAAATTATTTAAAGTAACCTGCGGCAGGGAGCGGAGGATTCTTGAGTGATGGCCGGGACAGTATATCTGCAGGGGGCCGTTAGAAGCCCCAGGTAAGTGACACTTTTTGATTTTATATATACCACTACAGAACTAGTGTTGGGCGAACAGTGTTCGCCACTGTTCGGGTTCTGCAGAACATCACCCTGTTCGGGTGATGTTCGAGTTCGGCCGAACACCTGATGGTGTTCGGCCAAACCGTTCGGCCACATGGCCGAACTAAGAGCGCATGGCCGAACGTTCCCCGAACGTTCGGCTAGCGCTGTGATTGGCCGAACGGGTCATGTGGTTCGGACCCGAACGCGCTCTGATTGGCCGAACTGTCACGTGGTTCGGGTAAATAAATACCCGAACCACGTCATATCTCCACCATTTGTCTGTGTGTTTAGCTTTGGGTAGGCAGGCAGGGTAGTTCGCGCTCCAGCCACGCTAGCCACGGTCCCCCCAGTCATTGTGTCGCTGCTGGGAATAGTAGTACACCGCTCGCTCAGCCACACTATATAGCATTGTGTTTACTGCCACTCTGTGTACCTCGCTCAGCCACACTATATAGCATTCTGTTTACTGCCACTCTGTGTCTGCTGGGAATAGTAGTACACCGCTCGCTCAGCCACACTATATAGCATTCTGTTTACTGCCACTCTGTGTACCTCGCTCAGCCACACTATATAGCATTCTGTTTACTGCCACTCTGTGTCTGCTGGGAATAGTAGTACACCGCTCGCTCAGCCACACTATATAGCATTCTGTTTACTGCCACTCTGTGTACCTCGCTCAGCCACACTATATAGCATTCTGTTTACTGCCACTCTGTGTCTGCTGGGAACAGTACTACACCGCTCGCTCAGCCACACTATATAGCATTGTGTTTACTGCCACTTTGTGTCTGCTGGGAATAGTAGTACACCGCTCGCTCAGCCACACTATATAGCATTGTGTTTACTGCCACTCTGTGTACTGAAACTTTACATTGAAACTTTACAATCAATTTTCTCAAAAACTATAAGCTCTTTTTCAAATATTTTTTTTCCTCTTGTACCCACTCCCAAGGTGCACATACCCTGCAAATTTGGGGTATGTAGCATGTAAGGAAGCTTTACAAAGCACGAAAGTTCGGGTCCCCATTGACTTCCATTATGTTCGGAGTTCGGCGCGAACACCCGAACATCGCGGCGATGTTCGGCGAACGTTCGCGAACCCGAACATCTAGGTGTTCGCCCAACACTATACAGAACCCATTTAACCACTTGAGGACCACAGTGGTAAACCCCCCTAAAGACCAGGCACATTTTAACTAAAATGGCCACTGCAGCTTTAAGGCCGCACAACACAGCACACGAGTGATTCCCCCCCCCCTTTTTTCCCCCCACCAACAGAGCTCTCTGTCTGATCGCCCCCATCTGTGTTTGTTTGTTGTGTAAACATTTATGTTAATATTTTTAATAAGTGTTATTTCTATATTGAGGCTCCCCCTGCTCCGTCCCTCCCTCCCCCCAGCCGGCCAATCACGCGATCGGCTGTCATAGGCTTTTGCCTATGAGAGCCGATTGCTCTCGTCTCCCAGGGGGACAGCCTGTCCCCAGTGCAGCGCTGCTGCTGATCGCAGCGCTGCACTGTGTAAATAGATGGCGATCACGCCGTCTAACAGTTTCCCGAGCGACAATAGCCGTTCGGAGACTGAAGAGGGGGCGGAGCTCCGCCCCCCGAGAAGGAGACGCACACGCAGCCTGCGCGCAATCTCCTGCAGATCTCCTCCCCCAGGACTTGACGCCAATTGGCGTTAGGTGGACCTGAGGCTGCCGCCGCGGCCACGCCCATTGGCGTTAGCCAGTCTTTAAATAGTAGTTAAAGTGGATTTGAGCCTTCATTATTACCAAAATACATGTGTTTTTCCATAATGCAATGCTGGTGGAGGGCTATGTTTACTTGAAATATTGAAATATACACTTACCAGACAAAATCTTTTTCTTCTCAGCTTTGCCCTACTGTTCTAAATTGTTAGTGCTGTCTATCTCATGCATGTGGCCTGCTTCCTCCTTCTATGCATTGCACTTCCATGGCCCTGAAGAGGGGGTGCACAAGAGAAGGCAAATGTGCGGGAAAAGCCTGCAATACAAAGGGGCCAGGAGTGCAGCCAGATCAGTATGGAAATTGTGGTGTGGAAAGTGTTAGAATCCATTCTAGCAGCCAGACTCACTTTCATAATCAGCTATCTATATGAATATTCAGGGGCCCCTAAGCGTTCATAGTCATACCCATCAAGAGTACTAGTTACATGGACTTTGGAAAATGACCGGAAATTTACACCCCCCCCCCCTTTTTTTATAGTGCCGAACATGCAGTAATTGGACAAGCAGCCTTGTGTAAGTTTTCACATGTCAGACTGGACTGCATCTAGACATATGTTTTTTTTCTACCCTTGGTAAATAGTCGAAGGATGCATTGCACTGTCTTTACTTGGGCCCCCTCAAACATAATTTTCAAAAAAAAACAAACAAGAAAAAAACAAACAAAAAACCCCCACCTCTCCGACTAGTGCTGGAAGATTGCGATAGATAGGTATTTCAAACAACAGGGTTTTAAGGACTCTAAAATGCAGCATTTAAATGCCTGAAAGACATTTGTGTAAAATAGGTCTTACACAGCCCTGCTAGATTTAACAGGTCACCTTGTGAATCATTAATGGCCGGCCAGCACTAGTAGTACATAGAGGCCAATGTTTACATGCAGGAACATACATTTTGATTGATATATACAGTGGCTTGCAAAAGTATTTGGCCCCCTTGAAGTTTTCCACATTTTGTCACATTACTGCCACAAACATGAATCAATTTTATTGGAATTCCACGTGAAAGACCAATACAAAGTGGTGTACACGTGAGAAGTGGAACGAAAATCATACATGATTCCAAACATTTTTTACAAATCAATAACTGCAAAATGGGGTGTGTGTAATTATTCAGCCCCCTTTGGTCTGAGTGCAGTCAGTTGCCAGTAGACATTGCCTGATGAGTGCTAATTACTAAATAGAGTGCACCTGTGTGTAATCTAATGTCAGTACAAATACAGCTGCTCTGTGACTGCCTCAGAGGTTGTCTAAGAGAATATTGGGAGCAAATACACCATGAAGTCCAAAGACCACACCAGACAGGTCAGGGATAAAGTTATTGAGCAATTTAAAGCAGGCTTAGGCTACAAAAAGATTTCCAAAGCCTTGGACATCCCACGGAGCACTGTTCAAGCGATCATTCAGAAATGGAAGTAATATGGCACAGCTGTAAACCTACCAAGACAAGGCCGTACACCTAAACTCACAGGCCCAACAAGGAGAGCGCTGATCAGAAATGCAGTCAAGAGGCCCATGGTGACTCTGGACGAACTGCAGAGATCTACAGCTCAGGTGGGGGAATCTGTCCATAGGACAACTATTAGTCATGCACTGCACAAAGTTGGCCTTTATGGAAGAGTGGCAAAAAGAAAGCCATTGTTAACAGAAAAGCATATGAAGTCCCGTTTGCAGTTTGCCACAAGCCATGTGGGGAACACAGCAAACATGTGGAAGAAGGTGCTCTGGTCAGATGAGACCAAAATGGAACTTTTTGGCCAAAATGCAAAACGCTATGTGTGGCAGAAAACTAACACTGCACATAAGTCTGAACACACCATCCCCACTGTCAAATATGGTGGTGGCAGCATCATGCTTGGGGGGTGCTTCTCTTCAGCAGGGACAGGGAAGCTGGTCAGAGTTGATGGGAAGATGGATGGAGCCAAATACAGGGCAATCTTGGAAGAAAACCTCTTGGAGTCTGCAAAAGACTTGAGACTAGGGCGGATGTTCACCTTTCAGCAGGACAATTACCCTAAACATAAAGCCAGGGCAACAATGGAATGGTTTAAAACAAAACATATCTATGTGTTAGAATGGCCCAGTCAAAGTCCAGATCTAAATCCAATCGAGAATCTGTGGCAAGATCTGAAAACTGCTGTTCACAAGCGCTGTCCATCTAATCTGACTGAGCTGGAGCTGTTTTCCAAAGAAGAATGGGCAAGGATTTCAGTCTCTAGATGTGCATAGCTGGTAGAGACATACCCTAAAAGACTGGCAGCTGTAATTGCAGCAAAAGGTGGTTCTACAAAGTTATTGACTCAGGGGGCTGAATCCTTATGCACACCCCACTTTGCAGTTAATAATTTGTAAAAAATGTTTGGAATCATGTATGATTTTCGTTCCACTTCTCACGTGTACACCACTTTGTATTGGTCTTTCACGTGGAACTCCAATAAAATTGATTCATATTTGTGGCAGTAATGTGACAAAACGTGGAAAACTTCAAGGGGGCCGAATACTTTTGCAAGCCACTGTATATATAAATGATTCATGTATTTATTATATATATATATATATATATATATATATATATATATATATATATATATATATATATATATAAACACTGATTTGCTGTAACACCAGTGTTAGCTGTTAGAATGTATTACATGCTTGAATTCGTAGGCCTCAGTTACTTTAACGGAGTTTAGTTAAAAGACGATGTGCAGAATCTCCCTTTAAGGAGGATTTCTAGGATCACTGCAGAACAGTGTGTTTCTGCTTATACAAGGCCAGAGGGTTTTATCTGTCCTCTGGTGTGCAGACATAGAGGCAGTCTTTTCGGTAAACATCGAGTGTTTTCATATTTCCTAAAAGGTAAACAACTGTACTTCTCAGATTAAGGAACAGGTCACTGGAACATGGAATTTTCCAGGGCATGCACAGTAAAGACTGTGCTTATCATGATATCACGGGTTCTTATCAGCCAATAGCAGGCGATGAGTTATTGATCCATCCCTGCTCAGATGATGTCCCATTTAACGCTTTAGAACTCTGCAGCCCCCTCAGGAGCCAACGTGGGCTCCTGAGGGGGCTACTTCTGACTGATGACTTTCACTTCTGTTTCTACTTCATTCTACATGATCTGTATGCTGTATATATGATTAAATGCAATTAGCATAGATGTAACTAAGAGAGGCCTGATCTAGCTATTAGGGATAGATCAAGTATGCAAGGAACGCATACGATTCTACACAGTTTGCTTTGCCAAGGTTAGATATTGCTACTGAACATATCTGTATATTTGTTTTACAAATAAACTCTTGAACTTTGACGATGTCTACGAAGTCCTATCTCCTATACTGTATGCTGTGATTAGAGTCAAGTTATCACACTTCCTGTGATATGGTGCCGAACGAAGATGAACATCCCAACGTTCCTTCGAATGTTGTTGCCAATAGCAACCAACGTATAGATTCTTACAATTGGTGCCGTGAAACTCAGTGCTGTCTCGCAGAAAAAGACAGAAAAGGTCTGGGGCCAGAGATATCAGTCTATCATGGACTTTCACAGCAAAAAAAGCGGAGAGGACGCTGGAAGCTTATCGAGAAGAGATCAGTGAGTGTGGGGCTGCAAGGAGCCCGGAATGAAGTTTGAGTGCTACAGCGGCGGATCTCTAGGTTGTCATAAGCTGTGTCGTACACACAGTTACTGCCAAAACAGGATCCAGGATAGGATAGGGTGCGGCCAGGCAAATTGCCATGAGGGGAACACATGGGTCCACTGAGCGGGGTCTCAGAGCTCCAGGGGAGACGTCAGAAGAGAGATCCGTGAGAAAATTTGCCAGAGCTGTATGAACGGTCATTCGATTCAAAGGAACGTCGGGATGTTCAGGCAAGTTGTTTTTTGTTTGTTTATATACAAGTTTTTTTATAATGCATTCTGTGCTGTGTGTGACAATCCAGCCCCGCGATCCCGTCTAATCTGCTCCCGTTAGCGTACGCAGGAAGTACAGTGAGCAGACGGGCAACAAAGACCGGTTGCTGGATCGTCAGGGGAAGAAGGGTAATGCGACAGAGGGTGCTAATCCCGTCTAATCTGCTCCCGTTAGCATACGCAGGGAGTACGGTAAGCAGACTGACACTAGGGATTGATCGCGCAGCTGCCGACGGTATGTAATGGGACAATCAATTACCAATCCCATATTACTAGGCCATTGTTGCCATGCAGGTCTCATGCACTAGAGACTTCTGGAGGCAAATTCATTGTGTGCGTAGTAAACGGTTAAGATTGGTTGGAGGTGCCCATACATGTACAATCCCGATTGTATGTACAATCAGTAAACTAAAAATATCGATTTCGCACTGGAAATTGGGTAAATTCACTGCCACCACTCTTCGATTGATAGGGCAAAGAGACCCCAAAGCTATCATAATACGGTAGCCAGCCCAATCGCGATTGACATGCTGCAGTCACCGTTCGGGGAATAGTCACTTCCGAAGGCTTAAAGACTGTGAGCAATGTGACGTTTAAAGAAAGGTTACTCGGTCCATATATGATGCAATCTCGATTGTATGTCTAATCGAGAAACTAAAGTTATCAATTTCGCACAGGAAATCAGGTACTAGCTAATCCTAGAAGGAAGAAACGGTTATTTACAACCTAGCTAGCAAACCAACAATTTATAAGCAAATAATAAAACAATGCGGTAGTATGACTGACTCTTCAGAGGGCAGATTCGTTATAGCAGCAGTCAGATGACCAGAACAGGCACAAGACTGAACGATAAAATTGTTAGTTTTATTCTAAAACTACATACACATAGCCTAATTTAGCCCACAGATAGATATACCTGTCCGGCAGAACAGATTGGTTTGATAGAAAGAGAATAGAGATGAAAAGAAACAGAATGTCTTAATATACAGTTCAAATACCGTTATTGGTAGTCCATGCGACAATCAAAGCCCAGAATGGCCGATTGCCATGCGGCCTGAGGCCTTTGTGAGAAATCCAAGATGGAGGGTTTGGCCCGTGTCCTTGCGGGCTGGTCGATTTGATGTTAATTTGACGTCAGATTATAGGTGAAGAACGCTGGACCTTTGTGTCATTGGAGTTTTAACCTCACTGTAGATGGGAGGGATCATGACACGTCAAAGTCCACCCTTGTGCAATTTGAATAAGGCAGTGCCCCCTTGGACAGGGAGAGATTTTGGCCCAATTCATGTTTTGCCCGCCTTCTTCGTACCCGTAGGTCACATCAAGAACCAGAATCAATATTCATAATCAGCGTAATTTTAGGAATCATGTGGTACTAAACACGAGGACCAGATATGACTCATAACACAGTTTTTTTTACTTCCCCCCCCCCCCCTTGTAGCCTGGGTTTGGAAGCATCTAGCTCAGGCATGGGCAAACTTGGCCCTCCAGCTGTTAAGGAACTACAATTCCCACAATGCATTTGCCTTTATGAGTCATGACTGTGGCTGTCAGACTCCTGCAATGCATTGTGGGACTTGTAGTTCCTCAACAGCTGGAGGGCCAAGTTTGCCCTTGCCTGATCTAGCTTGTCCAAACTCTCTCAGCACCGGCACCAAGTTGAACCTCAGAACTTGTGCACTTTTCAGTGGCCTAGGAACTTTCTATGCCATGAATTATGAAGAAAATGTGAAGGAAATATGGATATTGGGGATTCCTGGGTCACAGTAGGTCAGCTGCTTCCAGAGAGACCCTGATAAGATCTGTGCATTTGCTAGCTCTGTGTGGAGGTGTGAAAGCTAGAGCCCGCTTGTCTCTCTTTGCTCAGTTTTATTAGTTCTGTCAGGCAAAAACTAGATTGATGGCATCGTCACACAGCAGGGGGACTATGTCCTTCCAGGACACAGCTTTTCACACTTAGGTGAAAGGTTCTGTAATTAGAAGCTATCAAAGAGCCAGGGAGAAGAGAAAAAAAAAAGTGGATTTAAAAAGAAGATGACGTTTCCACTATTTTGCAATGGAAATTGCGTTTGCGACTATGGCGCACACACGGTTTTCTTGGGAACCGTGTTAGCGTCACACTGTGTTGTTGTGTGTTATGTATTATGTAGTATATATGGTAGAGGTTTAGAGAGCGTAAAATGCATATTTCTTGTGATTTACAGTTTGTTTATGCGAGAAGGCATTGTTACAATTGAGTTGCTGAGTGAAAGATGGCTATGCCGGGGGTATGGAAGTTTGCTGAAGGGCTCCATCTCAGTTTTAAGGTCTGCTGTTTTTTTTTTAAATGGGATAGCAAGAGGCTTTTTTGTGCTGGGCAAAAAGGAAAGGAATGCAGCACGCCCCTGTGTGTGCCATTCTACAGTGTGTGTTTTTTTTTGGGCTGTGAGAACATAGCAGCTGGATTACGTGCGTGTATCTGTCCGGGAGTTTGAGTGAAGTTTGAAGATGCAGGATTTGTGTGTCTGAATGCTGTGTGGGTTGTAAGATGTCCTGCAGGGTAAATCATGTTTTAAAAATGTCAATGTGTTTGCATTGTTTGTTGTCAAAGTTTTGTATTACGATCAATGTCTGGCAGTTTCCAGTTTCCAAGATGGTGAAACAGCTCAGGGAAGGGCCACCCCAACATTTGTGATGTATGAAGTTTCCGTAGGTGGGGGGAAGGGGGTGCTGGAAGAGCCCACGAAAAGGCACACCCTCAATGCTCATAGAACCTGGCAAGCTAGAGTCATGTCAGCAAGGGAGGGGGCCAGAGATCCACATCAGTGCTGTGCAAAAGGGCAACTTGCACGCAGCGGCCGATCAGGGGATCCATAGAGGGGACAAAGACACTCTACTGAGTATCTGCTTCCAGATTATTTTTCCCAGAGTCTGAGCACGGGGAGAAAAAGAATGCCAGAATATGTGAAACAAACAGTTGCTATGAGACAATCGTAGTTACTGAGGTCATAGGAAGTGTTTTCAAGCAAGGTATATGGAGACACATAGATGTCAGATATTTCCCGGGGAATGATTTGCAAGAGCGGATTAGGGTGGTATCTGGACATGGTTACTTATGGGATTATTCCTTTAAAAAAATACTGTAGCCCTGTTTTTCAATGCAATAAGGACTACTGGGGTATGTTGGGTCTGTTGTGACATACCTTTTCGCCAGTCAGTCCATGTGCTAGCACTCCCGGTGGCCTCGGTATAGTCCTTTGAAATCTCCGACTTTAAAGTCTGAGATTTCAACCCAGGAAGAAGAAGCGCTCTTCCCTGCTTCAGTCCTGCGTTCCAGCCCATGCACACCACCTCCAGCTCCTCCAGGCACGCTCCCTCACTTGGAATTCTCGTCCCTGCTCACAGTACAGAGAGAGAGCGCTGTGACTGCGCGAGCACGAAAGGAAGTTCTGCGCATGCCTGATAATAAAGTCCTCTCGTGCGCAGCGCTATAGGGAAGTGCCCGAACCATGAGTACCGCTCATTGCCCCGGCAGTAGATGAGGAGCTAGCTGCCATTTTGGAACCCAGAGGAAGAATCTTGGGGGGGGGGGCAGCAGAATGGGGATGGAGAGCGGCGAAATCTGCCGAGTCAGCTTCAGGAGAAATAGATGAAATGGTACATATATTTTTTTGTGGGGGGTTGTGTTAGGGGTTACAGTATTCCTTTAACCACTTGCCGACCGCCTATTTCATATTGGCGGCGGCAAAGTGGCAGCCCCAGGACCACGTAACGCAGAATGGCGTCAGGTCCTGGGGCACTGTTTTGCCGGGGATCGCGCGCTGGGATGCGCGCGCATCCGCCGGCAATAGGCTCCGCCCACCCGCGACGTCAACCCGCCGGCCAATCGGAAGTGCCGGCGGGTTGTTAACCCGACGATCGCCGGATAGGAAGCGTATAATACGCTTTTTAATGTTTACAAAGTGTATTATACAGGCTGCCTCCTGCCCTGGTGGTCCCAGTGTCCGAGGGACCACCAGGGCAGGCTGCAGCCACCCTAGTCTGCACCCAAACACACTGATCTGCCCCGCCCCCTGATCGCCCACAGCACCCCTCAGACCCCCCCCTGCCCAGGTCCCAGACCACTGTTTGCACCCAATCACCCCCCTAATAACCCATCAATCACTCCCTGTCACTATCTGTCAACGCTATTTTTTTTTATCCCCCCCCCTGCCCCCTCCTGATCACCCCCCCACCCTTCAGATTCTCCTCAGACCCCCCCCCCCCCCCTGTGTACTGTATGCATCGATCCCCCCTGATCACCTGTCAATCACCCGTCAATTACCCATCAATCACCCATCAATCACCCCCTGTCACTGCCACCCAACAATCAGCCCCTAACCTGCCCCTTGCGGGCAATCTGATCACCCACCCACACCAATAGATCGCCCGCAGATCCGACATCAGATCACATCCCAAATCCATTGTTTACATCTATTCTCTCCTCTAAACACCCACTAATTACCCATCAATTACCCATCAATCACCCCCTATCACCACCTGTCACTTTTACCTATCAGATCAGACCCTAATCTGCCCCTTGCGGGCACCCAATCACCCGCCCACACGCTCAGATTGCCCTCTGACCCCCCCCCCCCCTTATCAATTCACCAGTGCATTAATTACATCTGTTCTTCCCTGTAATAACCCACTGATCACCTGTCAATCACCTGCCAATCACCTATCACCCATCAATCACCCCCTGTCACTGCCACCCATCAATCAGCCCCTAACCTGCCCCTTGCGGGCAATCTGATCACCCACCCACACCATTAGATCGCCCGCAAACCCGCCATCAGATTACCTCCCAAATGTATTGTTTACATATGTTATCTTCTCTTAACACCCACTAATTACCCATCAATCACCCCCTATCACCACCTGTCACTGTTACCTATCAGATCAGACCCTAATCTGCCCCTTGCGGGCACCCAATCACCCGCCCACATGCTCAGATTGCCCTCTGACCCCCCCTTATCAATTCGCCAGTGCATTAATTACATCTGTTCTTCCCTGTAATAACCCACTGATCACCTGTCAATCACCTGCCAATCACCTATCACCCATCAATCACCCCCTGTCACTGCCACCCATCAATCAGCCCCTGTCACTGCCACCCATCAATCACCCCCTGTCACTGCCACCCATCAATCAGCCCCTGTCACTGCCACCCATCAATTACCCCCTGTCACTGCCACCCATCAATCAGTCCCTAACCTGCCCCTTGCGGGCAATCTGATCACCCACCCACACCATCCGATCGCCTGCAGACCCGCAGTCAGATCACCTCCCAAGTGCATTGCATCTGTTCTCTCCTCTAAACACCCACTAATTACCCATCAATCACCCCCTGTCACTGCTACCCATCAGATTAGACCCCTATCTGCCCCTAGGGCACCCAATCACCCGCCCACACCCTCAGACCCCAGCCCTGATCACCTCGCCAGTGCATTACTTGCATCTATTCCCCCCACTAATCACACCTTGAGACACCCATCAATCATCTCCTGTCACCACCTGTCACCCCCTAGCACACCTACCCATCAGATCAGGCCCTAATTTGCCCCGTGTGGGCTCCTGATCACTCGGCCAAACCCTCAGATCCCCCTCAGATCCCCTTCCGATCACCTCCCCAGTGCATTGAGTGCATCTATTTTCCCCTCTAATCACCCCCTGAGACACCCATCAATCACCTCCTGTCACCCCCCTAGCACTCCTATCCATCAGATCAGGCCCAATACAACCTGTCATCTAAAAGGCCACCCTGCTTATGACCGGTTCCACAAAATTCGGCCCCTCATAGACCACCTGTCATCAAAATTTGCAGATGCTTATACCCCTGAACAGTCATTTTGAGACATTTGGTTTCCAGACTACTCACGGTTTTGGGCCCGTAAAATGCCAGGGCGGTATAGGAACCCCACAAGTGACCCCATTTTAGAAAAAAGACACCCCAAGGTATTCTGTTAGGTGTATGACGAGTTCATAGAAGATTTTATATTTTGTCAAAAGTTAGCGGAAATTGATTTTTATTGTTTTTTTTTTCACAAAGTGTCATTTTTCACTAACTTGTGACAAAAAATAAAATCTTCTATGAACTCGCCATACACCTAACGGAATACCTTGGGGTGTCTTCTTTCTAAAATGGGGTCACTTGTGGGGTTCCTATACTGCCCTGGCATTTTAGGGGCCCTAAACCGTGAGGAGTAGTCTAGAAAACAAATGCCTCAAAATGACCTGTGAATAGGACGTTGGGCCCCTTAGCGCACCTAGGCTGCAAAAAAAGTGTCACACATGTGGTATCGCCGTACTCAGGAGAAGTAGTATAATGTGTTTTGGGGTGTATTTTTACACATACCCATGCTGGGTGGGAGAAATCTCTCTGTAAATGGACAATTGTGTGTAAAAAAAATCAAACAATTGTCATCTACAGAGATATTTTTACCACCCAGCATGGGTATGTGTAAAAATACACCACAAAACACATTATACTACTTCTGAGTACGGCGGTACCACATGTGTGGCACTTTTTTACACCCTAAGTGCGCTAAGGGGCCCAAAGTCCAATGAGTACCTTTAGGATTTCACAGGTCATTTTGCGACATTTGGTTTCAAGACTATTCCTCACGGTTTAGGGCCCCTAAAATGCCAGGGCAGTATAGGAACCCCACAAATGACCCCATTCTAGAAAGAAGACACCCAAAGGTATTCCGTTAGGAGTATGGTGAGTTCATAGAAGATTTTATTTTTTGTCACAAGTTAGCGGAATATGACACTTTGTGAAGAAAAACAATTCAAATCAATTTCCGCTAACTTGTGGCAAAAAATAAAATCTTCTATGAACTCACCATACTCCTAACGGAATACCTTGGGGTGTCTTCTTTCGAAAATGGGGTCATTAGTGGGGTTCCTATACTGCCCTGGGATTTTAGGGGCCCTAAACCGTGAGGAGTAGTCTTGAAACAAAAATGACCTGTGAAATCCTAAAGGTACTCATTGGACTTTGGGCCCCTTAGCGCAGTTAGGGTGCAAAAAAGTGCCACACATGTGGTATCGCCGTACTCAGGAGAAGTAGTACAATGTGTTTTGGGGTGTATTTTTACACATACCCATGCTGAGTGGGAGAAATATCTCTGTAAATGGACAATTGTGTGTAAAAAAAATAAAAAAATTGTCATTTACTGAGATTTTTCTCCCACCCAGCATGGGTATGTGTAAAAATACACCCCAAAACACATTACACTACTTCTCCTGAGTACGGCAATACCACATGTGTGGCACTTTTTTGCAGCCTAACTGCGCTAAGGGGCCCAAAGTCCAATGAGCACCTTTAGGCTTTACAGGGGTGCTTACAATTTAGCACCCCCAAAATGCCAGGACAGTAAACACACCCCACAAATGACCCCATTTTGGAAAGTAGACCCTTCAAGGTATTCAGAGAGGAGCATAGTGAGTCCGTGGCAGATTTCATTTTTTTTTGTCGCAAGTTAGAAAAAATAGAAACTTTTTTTTTTTTTGTCACAAAGTGTCATTTTCCGCTAACTTGTGACAAAAAATAAAATCTTCTATGAACTCACCATGCCTCTCAGTGAATACTTTGGGATGTCTTCTTTCCAAAATAGGGTCATTTGGGGGGTATTTATACTATCCTGGAATTTTAGCACCTTATGAAACATGACAGGTGGGCAGAAAAGTCAGAGATGCTTGAAAATGGGAAAATTCACTTTTGGCACCATAGTTTGTAAACGCTATAACTTTTACCCAATCCAATAAATATACACTGAATGTTTTTTTTTTTATCAAAGACATGTAGCAGAATAACTTTCGCGCTCAAATGTATAGGAAATTTTACTTTATTTGAAAAATGGCAGCACAGAAAGTTAAAAAAGTCATTTTTTTGACAAAATTCATGTCTTTTTTGATGAATATAATAAAAAGTAAAACTCACAGCAGCAATCAAATAGCACCAAAAGAAAGCTGTATTAGTGACAAGGAAAGGAGGTAAAATTCATTTAGGTGGTAGGTTGTATGACCGAGCAATAAACCGTTAAAGCTGCAGTGGTCTGAATGGAAAAAAAGGCTTAAGGGGTTTTATGACTGCAGTCCTTAAGTGGTTAAGTGATGCACCTTAACCACTTCCCGACCGCCTAACGCACAGAGGCGGCCGGAAGGTGGAGCCCTGAAGGACCGGCTCACCCACAGAGGCGGCGGTCCTTCTAAGGGCATGGGCGGAGCGATCGCGTCATCCGTGACGCGATCCTCCGCCGGCTACTGTCACTGCTCGCCCGCCGCAAAATCCCGCCGGCTATACGGAAGCGCCGGCGGGATGTTAACCCCGCGATCGCCGCATACAAAGTGTATAATACACTTTGTAATGTTTACAAAGTGTATTATACAGGCTGCCTCCTGCCCTGGTGGTCACAGTGTCCGAGGGACCACCAGGGCAGGCTGCAGCGACCCTAGTCTGCACCCAAGCACACTGATTTCTCCCCCCCCTGCCCCAGATCGCCCACAGCACCCATCAGACCCCCCCCCTGCCCACCCCCCAGACCCCTGTTTGCACCCAATCACCCCCCTAATCACCCATCAATCACTCCCTGTCACTATCTGTCAACGCTATTTTTTTTTATCCCCCCCCCCCTGCTCCCTGCCCCCTCCTGATCACCCCCCACCCCTCAGATTCTCCCCAGACCCCCCCCCCAGACCACCCCCCCCTGTTTACTGTATGCATCTATCCCCCTGATCACCTGTCAATCACCTGTCAATCACCTGTCAATCACCCATCAATCACCCGTCAATCACCCCCTGTCACTGCCACCCATCAATCAGCCCCTAACCTGCCCCTTGCGGGCAATCTGATCACCCCCCCACACCAATAGATCACCCGCAGATCCGACATCAGATCACCTCCCAAATCCATTGTTTACATCTATTCTCTCCTCTAAACACCCACTAATTACCCATCAATCACCCATCAATCACCCCCTATCACCACCTGTCACTTTTACCTATCAGATCAGACCCTAATCTGCCCCTTGCGGGCACCCAATCACCCGCCCACACGCTCAGATTGCCCTCTGACCCCCCCTTATCAATTCACCAGTGCATTAATTACATCTGTTCTTCCCTGTAATAACCCACTGATCACCTGTCAATCACCTGCCAATCACCTATCACCCATCAATCACACCCTGTCACCCCCTGTCACTGCCACCCATCAATCAGCCCCTAACCTGCCCCTTGCGGGCAATCTGATCACCCACCCACACCATTAGATCGCCCGCAAACCCGCCGTCAGATTACCTCCCAAATGTATCGTTTACATCTATTCTCTCCTCTAAACACCCACTAATTACCCATCAATCACCCATCAATCACCCCCTATCACCACCTGTCACTGTTACCCATCAGATCAGACCCTAATCTGCCCCTTGCGGGCACCCAATCGCCCGCCTACACGCTCAGATTGCCCTCAGACCCCCCCTTATCAATTCGCCAGTGCAATATTTACATCTGTTCTCCCCTGTAATAACCCACTGATTACCTGTCAATCACCTATCAATCACCCATCAATCACCCCCTGTCACTGCCACCCATCAATCACCCCTGTCACTGCCACCCATCAATCACCCGCTGTCACTGCCACCCATCAATCAGCCCCTAACCTGCCCCTTGCGGGCAAACTGATCACCCACCCATACCAATAGATCGCCCGCAGATCCGACATCAGATCACCACCCAAGCGCAGTGTTTCCATCTATTCTCTACCCTAAACACCCACTAATTACCCATCAATCACCCCCTGTCACTGCTACCTATCAGATTAGACCCCTATCTGCCCCTAGGGCACTCAATCACCCGCCCACACCCTCAGAATGCCCTCAGACCCCAGCCCTGATCACCTCGCCAGTGCATTGCTTGCATCTATTCCCCCCTCTAATCACACCTTGAGACACCCATCAATCACCTCCTGTCACCCCCTAGCACACCTACCCATCAGATCAGGCCCCAATTTGCCCCGTGTGGGCTCCTGATCACTCGGCCAAACCCTCAGATCCCCCTCAGACCCCCTTCCGATCACCTCCCCAGTGCATTGATTGCATCTATTTTCCCCTCTAACCACCCCCTGAGACACCCATCAATCACCTCCTGTCACCCCCCTAGCACTCCTATCCATCAGATCAGGCCCAATACAACCTGTCATCTAAAAGGCCACCCTGCTTATGACCGGTTCCACAAAATTCGCCCCCTCATAGACCACCTGTCATCAAAATTTGCAGATGCTTATACCCCTGAACAGTCATTTTGAGACATTTGGTTTCCAGACTACTCACGGTTTTGGGCCTGTAAAATGCCAGGGCGGTATAGGAACCCCACAAGTGACCCCATTTTAGAAAAAAAGACACCCCAAGGTATTCTGTTAGGTGTATGACGGGTTCATAGAAGATTTTATATTTTGTCAAAAGTTAGCGGAAATTAATTTTTATTGGTTTTTTTTCACAAAGTGTCATTTTTCACTAACTTCTGACAAAAAATAAAATCTTCTATGAACTCGCCATACACCTAACGGAATACCTTGGGGTGTCTTCTTTCTAAAATGGGGTAACTTGTGGGGTTCCTATACTGCCCTGGCATTTTAGGGGCCCTAAACCGCGAGGAGTAGTCTAGAAAACAAATGCTTCAAAATGACCTGTGAATAGGACGTTGGGCCCCTTAGCGCACCTAGGCTGCAAAAAAGTGTCACACATGTGGTACCGCCGTACTCAGGAAAAGTAGTATAATGTGTTTTGGGGTGTATTTTTACACATACCCATGCTGGGTGGGAGAAATTTCTATGTAAATGGACAATTGTGTGTAAAAAAATCAAACAATTGTCATTTACAGAGATATTTCTCCTACTTAGCATGGGTATGTGTAAAAATACACCCCAAAACGCATTATACTACTTCTCCTGAGTACGGCGGTACCACATGTGTGGCACTTTTTTACACCCTAAGTACGCTAAGGGGCCCAAAGTCCAATGAGTACCTTTAGGATGTCACAGGTCATTTTGCTACATTTGGTTTCAAGACTACTCCTCACGGTTTAGGGCCCCTAAAATGCCAGGGCAGTATAGGAACCCCACAAATGACCCCATTCTAGAAAGAAGACACCCAAAGGTATTCCGTACGGAGTATGGTGAGTTCATAGAAGATTTTATTTTTTGTCACAAGTTAGCGGAAAATGACACTTTGTGAAAAAAAACTATTAAAATCAATTTCCGCTAACTTGTGACAAAAAAATAAAAACTTCTATGAACTCACCATACTCCTAACGGAATACCTTGGGGTGTCTTCTTTCTAAAATGGGGTCATTAGTGGGGTTCCTATACTGCCCTGGCATTTTAGGGGCCCTAAACCGTGAGGAGTAGTCTTGAAACAAAAATGACCTGTGAAATCCTAAAGGTACTCATTGGACTTTGGGCCCCTTAGTGCAGTTAGGGTGCAAAAAAGTGCCACACATGTGGTATCGCCGTACTCGGGAGAAGTAGTACAATGTGTTTTGGGGTGTATTTTTACACATACCCATGCTGGGTGGGAGAAATACCTCTGTAAATGACAATCTTTTGATTTTTTTACACACAATTGTCCATTTACAGAGGTATTTCTCCCACCCAGCATGGGTATGTGTAAAAATACACTCCAAAACACATTGTACTACTTCTCCCGAGTATGGCGATACCACATGTGTGGCACTTTTTTGCACCCTAACTGCGCTAAAGGGCCCAAAGTCCAATGAGTACCTTTAGGATTTCACAGGTCATTTTGAGAAATTTCGTTTCAAGACTACTCCTCACGGTTTAGGGCCCCTAAAATGCCAGGGCAGTATAGGAACCCCACAAATGACCCCATTTTAGAAAGAAGACACCCCAAGGTATTCCGTTAGGAGTATGGTGAGTTCATAGAAGATTTTATTTTTTGTCAAAAGTTAGCGGAAATTGATTTTCATTGTGTTTTTTCACAAAGTGTCATTTTCCGCTAACTTTTGACAAAAAATAAAGTCTTCTATGAACTCACCATACTCCTAACGGAATACCTTGGGGTGTCTTCTTTCTAAAATGGGGTCATTTGTGGGGTTCCTATACTGCCCTGGCATTTTAGGGGCCCTAAACCGTGAGGAGTAGTCTTGAAACGAAATTTCTCAAAATGACCTGTGAAATCCTAAAGGTACTCATTGGACTTTGGGCCCTTTAGCGCAGTTAGGGTGCAAAAAAGTGCCACACATGTGGTATCGCCGTACTCAGGAGAAGTAGTATAATGTGTTTTGTGGTGTATTTTTACACATACCCATGCTGAGTGGGAGAAATATCTCTGTAAATGGACAATTGTGTGTAAAAAAATTAACAAATTGTCATTTACAGAGATATTTCTCCCACCCAGCATGGGTATGTGTAAAAATACATCCCAAAACACATTATACTACTTCTCCTGAGTACGGCAATACCACATGTGTGGCACTTTTTTGCAGCCTAACTGCGCTAAGGGGTCCAAAGTCCAATGAGCACCTTTAGGCTTTACAAGGGTGCTTACAATTTAGCACCCCCCAAAATGTCAGGACAGTAAACACACGCCACAAATGACCCCATTTTGGAAAGTAGACCCTTCAAGGTATTCAGAGAGGGGCATGGTGAGTCCGTGGCAGATTTCATTTTTTTTTGTCGCAAGTTAGAACAAATGGAAACTTTTTTTTTTTTTTTTTTTCTCACAAAGTGTCATTTTCCGCTTACTTGTGACAAAAAATAATATCTTCTATGAACTCACTATGCCTCTCAGTGAATACTTTGGGATGTCTTCTTTCCAAAATGGGGTCATTTGGGGGGTATTTATACTATCCTGGAATTCTAGCCCCTCATGAAACATGACAGGGGGTCAGAAAAGTCAGAGATGCTTGAAAATGGGAAAATTCACTTTTTGCACCATAGTTTGTAAACGCTATAACTTTTACCCAAACCAATAAATATACACTGAATGGGTTTTTTTTAATCAAAAACATGTTTGTCCACATTTTTCGCGCTGCATGTATACAGAAATTTTACTTTATTTGAAAAATGTCAGCACAGAAAGTTAAAAAAATCATTTTTTTTGCCAAAATTCATGTCTTTTTTGATGAATATAATAAAAAGTAAAAATCGCAGGAGCAATCAAATAGCACCAAAAGAAATCTTTATTAGTGACAAGAAAAGGAGCCAAAATTCATTTAGGTGGTAGGTTGTATGAGCGAGCAATAAACCGTGAAAGCTGCAGTGGTCTGAATGGAAAAAAAGTGGCCGGTCCTTAAGGGGTAGAAAGCCCTAGGTCCTCAAGTGGTTAAACAGTGGTGCAACATGAGTTCCCAATAGAGGAAGGTGGGGAACAGTACATAAGGGTGAACCGGAGGTGGACAAAAAAAAATAAGGAGTTGACCAATCCAGGTGTCCGTCGCCGCGGCTGCAGAGCGGTAAACGTTTTTTTCGGGTTTTGTCGTGGACAGGGCCAGAGATTGACAAAGAAGTCAATGATGGGCTGTTTGTGTGTTTTTTCTTGTCCACTGATTGGTCAAATATATTTTTTTTCCAGCTCCTACCAAGTTTAGCACGAAGAACAGAACTGAAAGCAATTCAAGAAGGAATTAAAAAGATGCAGGAGTTGCCATTTACAGTGTGACAGTGTACCAGTAGAATGTTTGCCATAGGACTACCTACCAAGTGGGCATTCAGGGATTCTCATGCAGGCATATGAAGCTGGCATGTGTAGCCCTGAACCCTGTGTAGTTAAAGTGCAAAGCACACCTTCCTACAGGGAGGTAGCCATTTTTTGGGTCAGTATAGAGGTAGTAGCATTGGCAAACATTGGTCAGAGGGTACAACAAACAGGACTTCAAGCAGAGCTGGTTGCGATCAATGAAGTTCTAGGTAAGTAAAAACGAAAATGAGTAGGAGCATTGCAAGCTCAGCTGAAAAGCAGTCTGCAGGTAGCAGCAACAAGTGTGTGGCATCCGTACTCAGTACATACTGCGGCCGAGTATGTACGGGGGGGGGGGGGGGGGGGGGAGGTAAGAGTTTCCAATGAGGTAAGAGCTTCCAAAAGGTGAAGTCCGTGGGAGCATAGTTTAGAAAGGTAAGTACTTATGACACTGTAACATAAGGTAGGGGAGAAGAGTGTAGCTACAGTTTACCAAAGAGAGTAAACAGAGTTCAAGAGAACTATAACGAAACGAGATCAATTATGGTATATATTGATCAATCTAAAGTGTACAGAGTACAAGCCCACTGGGCGAAACCCAAATCATTAATAAGAATTGATTTGTTTGTATTTCGGTTTCTGGAGTTTTGGCAATATGGAATCGGGAAAGTCGAGGTGCTGGCAGCAGAGACAGACATGTCAGTCGGATAAGCGAAAGTTTCCAGAGGCCAATCCTGGTTTGGAGAACAGCGAGATTTCTGAGATCAGAAAGAGACCAAAAAAACCTGACTGAGCAAAGCATAATGCAAATTGATAATGTTTTTCTTTCCCAAGGAGGTGCTCTCATAATGAAAGGTACCGTGCTGATGGTGATCCTAGGTTACCATTTCGTCCTAGGAGACTGAGGAGAGGACATTCTCATGAACAATAAGGGGTTAATGAGAACACAAGGCCCAAGCACGTTAATGTTTGGAGAAAAAGGTACTGATCCTTTTGCACTTCCCTCTGATTGGCCCGACTGGACCGAACAGGGAAGGAGGAAAAGATCACTCGTGCCACGTGGAAACAAATTTCATGGCACAATGTTGGTGAAAGGTATGAAGGGTCAAGTGTGCTGGTGTGATGTGAACCGCAGCTTAAATCTGCTCTGGAATGTCACACTCCCGGAACCAACCCACCGATCCAAAGTCTTGTTAAAAGGTACATTGCAGTACAATGGGTACATGCAAAAGGTGGTGTGTGTTGTTCAGGATTACCTTGTCTTGGTTCTCTGGAGTGAGATGGTTCTAGGTTGAAGAGGAACGAGCAGTAAGCGTCACTTCTCCTCCAGGAGAGAAGCAGGGAACAATATCACACTCTGGAGCAACCAACAGAGGGTGTCTCTGAGACAACTACAGGTCCTTCTCAAAAAATTAGCATATTGTGATAAAGTTCATTATTTTCTGTAATGTACTGATAAACATTAGACTTTAATATATTTTAGATTCATTAAACACAACTGAAGTAGTTCAAGCCTTTTATTGTTTTAACCACTTGATGACCCACCCTTTACCCCCCCTTAAGGACCAGCGTGGTTATTAGTGATCTGTGCTGGGTGGGCTCTACAGCCCCCAGCACAGATCAGGGTGCAGGCAGAGAGATCAGATTGCCCCCCTTTTTCCCCCCCTATGGGGATGATGTGCAGGGGGGGTCTGATCTCTGCTGCCTGCGTGTGGCTGGCGGGGGGGGGGGGCACCTCAAAGCCCCCCTCCGCGGCGAAATTCCCCCCTCCCTCTCCTACCTGTCCCCTACCCGGTGATCCGGGTTGCTCAGGACGCTATCCGTCCTGTGCAGCCAGTGACAGGTCGTCCCCTGTCACATGGCGGCGATCCCTGGCCGCTGATTGGCCGGGGATCGCCGATCTGCCTTACGGCGCTGCTGCGCAGCAGCGCCGTACAAATGTAAACAAAGCGGATTATTTCCGCTTGTGTTTACATTTAGCCTGCGAGCCGCCATCGGTGGCCCGCAGGCTATTCACGGAGCCCCCCGCCGTGATTTGACAGGAAGCATCCGCTCGCGCGAGCGGCTGCTTCCTGATTAATCAGCCTGCAGCTGGCGACGCAGTACTGCGCCGCTGGTCCTGCAGCTGCCACTTTGCCGACGCACGGTATAAGCGTGCGGTCGGCAAGTGGTTAATATTGATGATTTTGGCATACAGCTCATGAAAACCCAAAATTCATATCTCAAAAAGTTAGCATATCATGAAAAGGTTCTCTAAACGAGCTATTAACCTAATCATCTGATTCAACTAATTAACTCTAAACACCTGCAAAAGATTCCTGAGGCTTTTAAAAACTCCCAGCCTGGTTCATTACTCAAAACTGCAATCATGGGTAAGACTGCGACCTGACTGCTGTTCAGAAGGCCATCATTGACACCAGGGCCGGATTTACCATAAGGCACACTAGGCACGTGCCTACAGGCGCCTGATTGGACAAGGGGCGGGTGTAAATCATGTCCCTTTAAGATGAAAAGGCTGAAAAAGCAACACTAATGCCAGCGCCGCCCGCCTCCTTCTCTTTGCATAATGATCCGACGGCCACGTGTGCGGCCGCAACTACAGTGAGGGGCGGGCGGCTAGTGACACTTGCACACACAATTATGTGCCGCTCTCCCTGCCCACTGGCCGCCGGATTCATGTCTGCACGCAGCGCTGCAAGTGCAACTAACAGCAGCTGCTGCGTGCATAGGCGGCGGGGGGCTGCACGATTGTCTGTCCCTGCTGCCCTGGAGTCCTCCTGGCTGTGACTTTGATAAAGCACGTGGGTGGGCGAGGCGGGGCATGAATAATCATCACTTACCGGCGAAAATTATCCTGCCGGTGCGATGGAAGGGGGACAGAGAGGAGGAAGATGAATCCAGTAGCACGGGTAGGGAAGAAGCTCCGCCCCGCCGACCCCTCTCCTGTCTATCAGCAATCAGCATGTGTTGTTTTCAAGTGACAGGCGGGGAGGGGGTGCGGAGGAAACAACACTGTAGGTAGGACTCATGAGATAGCCCTGCACTTTATAGTTTCAACTTCGCCCCGCCCCGTGTGTATACTATTGGGGGCTTGAGGCTGTCTGTGCATGTGTGACTGACACAGTGCCCTGGTACCTGGTGGATGTACAGAGAAAAATGTATGCAGCCAGTCTGCTGGTTGTGGAGTAAGTGATTGTGTGTGTATTGTGAGCTGTGTGTGTACATTGTGACCAGCCAGCGTGCACTGCATTTGCTTAGCTGCCTCAGCAGCATATTCCTGTGAGCCGAAAAAGGATCACCGCTATGGTAGCCTGCTGATTAACTCTGCCCCGCCCCTCCCACCAGGGGCGTAGCAATAGGGGTTGCAGAGGTTGCGACCGCATCGGGGCCCTTGGGCCAAAGGGGCCCCGAAGGGCCCTCCCTTAACTACAGTATTACCTCTCTATTTGTCCTGTGCTCATAATAATCATTTCTATAGATACTTTGAATAGTGGTAATCATTAACAAACTCCTCCCCATCCCCTTCTTGCACCTCTGACACTGTAGTTGCCATTGGCAGGTTTTGGTGCGTTGTATCAATTGTTATGTATAGAGTGCTTGGGGGGCCCCATTGTAAAATTTGCATCAGGGCCTACAGCTCCTTAGCTACTCCACTGCCTCCCACCTTTCAGCTGAATCTGTGCAGGAATGTAGGAACAGGTCCAGTGGCAGCATTCTGCTCAGTTGAGGGGACACAGAGAAAACTGATGCAGCCAGTCTCTGCTGACATTGGTGAGAATGTGTGTGTACTATGAGCTGTGTGTATTGTGTACTGTGAGTATGTGTGTACTGTGTGCATTGTAAACTCTGTGTGTGTGAGTACTGTGAGCTGTGTGTGTACTGTGAGCTGTGTGTGTGTACTGTGAGCTATGTGTGTGTGTGTATACTGTGAGCTTGGGGGGTGTATACTGTGAGCTTGTGGGGGTGTACTGTGAGCTTGTGGGGGTGTACTGTGAGCTTGTGTGTGTGTGTGTGTGTGTATACTGTGAGCTTGTGTGGGTGTACTGTGAGCTTGTGTGGGTGTGTAAGGTGTGTTTTTTTTTAAGTGTTATTGAGAGCATTAATACTGAAGCATTTTATACTTAGTGGGGCTTCCTTTACTCCCATGTAGACCTTGAGCTTCCTCGATGCCCTCACCAGTCGCTCCGTTGTTACCTCTGGTAAATTGGCCAGTTGCGCTTCACAACGCATGTACAACCCTGCTGTGTATGCACCCCTGTCACACTCCTGCGGCTGGGAGTGTTCTCTGCCTGGGGAGGACACATGTGCAGAGGTGACCAGGGGACAACCGAGCGGCCCCGGAGGACAGGGATAGAGCCCGTGGCCTACATGGGGCTGGAGGAAGCCCCAGGTAAGTATATATCCCACAGTATTTAACCTCTCAAGTTTACTTTAAACAAGCATGCTTTATTGCGTGGGGGAAGGGGGGGGGGGTTAATGGAATGGCTATTGTCCAGGCTGCAGTTTGCCTGGGGGGGGGGATTGTATTAATACCTAGGCCAGGGGCTGTTTGGGCAAAGTGATCTGGGAAGGGTGGTCCTTGTCTAGGCTTTAAAGGGGTCATCTGGCAAAAATATGGGTCTACCGCTCTACTTACCTGGGGCTTCCTCCAGCCCCTTGCAGATGACACGCCGCAGCTCTGCGCTCAGTTTTCAGCCCGAGGTCCTCGCCAGTGCAAAGGGCGACCTTTGGCTATAGGCTGCCCACCATTTGCCTATATACTTGCCTTTATGACAGGCAACTGGGACGGTGCTTTGTGCACCACCCTGTACTTTATAAAAAGGTTTGTTGCCTAGGCCACAATTTATCACTACTTGTCATCTGTTACCTGCTACTTTCCAAACTAGGGATGATCAATGAGATGCAAATAGTTCAGTTTATGCATGATTATGTAAATGTATGCAGCTTGAGAAGGAACCAATCAATTTAAACCTGGGTGAGACTTGATTGGTCCATTTTCAAGCGGCATACATTTGGGGGTGTGGCCTTTGCTGAGGGGCGGAGTTTAGGGCGCCAGAACTTCTGTGCCTATAGGCTCCTGAGCTGTAAATCCGGCCCTGATTGACACCCTCAAGCAAGAGGGTAAGACACAGAAAACATTTTCTGAATTAATAGGCTGTTCCCAGAGTGCTGTATCAAGGCACCTCAGTGGGAAGTCTGTGGGAAGGAAAAAGTGTGGCAGAAAACGCTGCACAACGAGAAGAGGTGACCGGACTCTGAGGAAGATTGTGGAGAAGGACTGATCCAGAGTCTGGAGTAGAAACATCCAGAGCCACCGTGTACAGGCGTGCGCAGGAAATGGGCTACAGGTGCCGCATTCCCCAGGTCAAGCCACTTTTGAACCAGAAACAGCGGCAAACGCGCCTGACCTGGGCTACAGAGAAGCAGCACTGGACTGTTGCTCAGTGGTCCAAAGTACTTTTTTTTGGATGAAAGCAACTTTTGCATGTCATTCAGAAATCAAGGTGCCAGAGTCTGGAGGAAGACTGGGGAGAGGGAAATCCCAAAATGCCTGAAGTCCAGTGTCAAGTACCCACAGTCAGTGATGGTCTGGCAACTGCTCACAGTGCCAAAACCACTGGTAAATGGTTTACTGACCATGGAATTACTGTGCTCAATTGGCCTGCCAACTCTCCTGACCTGAACCCCATAGAGAATATGTGGGATATTGTGAAGAGAAAGTTGAGAGACGCAAGACACAACACTCTGGATGAGCTTAAAGAGACTCCTGTAACAAATTTTTCAGCTTTAGTTCTTCTATCCTATAAGTTCCTATGCCTGTTCTAATGTGCTCTGGCTTACTGCAGCCTTTCCTAATTGCACTGTCTCTGTAATAAATCTTATCTCCTTTCCTCTGTCGGGCTAAGGCTTGAATGTGTGGAATGTATAGGGCTGCTTGTGATTGGATAGAAGCGATACACACCCTCTGCACACTCTGTATGACTCACACACTCTGTTTATGTGAGCCTATCACAAGCTGGTTAGTTTGTTTGTAAACACTGCCTAAAACTGTTAATTACAAGCCAGGATTGCAGCAGAGAGTGGCAGAAACAGCACAGAGGGGCACAGGAGAAAATAAGGAATAGAACGGTATGCTTTTTAGTGTAAGAATATTAGAGTACAGATTCTCTTTAGGGCCGCTATCGAAGCATCCTGGGCCTTCATAACACCTGAGCAGTGCCACAGGCTGATTGCCTCCATGCCACGCCGCATTGAAGCAGTCATTTCTGCAAAAGGATTCCCGACCAAGTATTGAGTGCATAACTGAACATATTTATTTGAAGGTTGACTTTTTTTTGTTTTAACCACCCAGCCTTTAACCCCCCCCTTAAGTACCAGCCCTGTTTTTTGTGATCTGTGCTGGGTGGGCTCTGCAGCCCCCAGCACAGATCAGGTGGCATGCAGAGCGATCAGATCGCCCCCCTTTTTCCCCCCTATGGGGACGATGTGCAGGGGGGGGCTGATCGCTCCGGTGGGCAGGCATGTTGCGGGGGGGGGGGCACCTCAAAGCCCCCTTCCGCGGCAAAATTCCCCCCTCCCTCTCCCCCCTGGTGATCCGCGCTGCACAGGACGCTATCCGTCCTGTGCAGCCTGTGACAGGACATCCCGTCACATGGCGGCGATCCCCGGCCGCTGATTGGCCGGGGATCGCCAATCTGCCTTACGGCGCTGCTGCGCAGCAGCGCCGTTCAATGTAAACAAAGGAGACATACGTCTCCTGCATTTACATTTAGTCTGCGAGCCGCGATCAGCAACATATAGTTACAGTTATTTTGGTTGAAAAAAGACATACGTCCATCGAGTTCAACCAGTACAAAGTACAACTCCAGCCCGTCCCCCACATACCCCTGTTGATCCAGAGGAAGGCGAAAAAAACCCCACAAGGCATGGTCCAATTAGCCCCAAAAGGGAAAAATTCCTTCCTGACTCCAGATGGCAATCAGATAAAATCCCTGGATCAACATCATTAGGCATAACCTAGTAATTGTAGCCATGGATGTCTTTCAACGCAAGGAAAGCATCTAAGCCCCCTTTAAATGCAGGTATAGAGTTTGCCACAACGACTTCTTGTGGCAATGCATTCCACATCTTAATCACTCTTAGGCCACATACACACATCAGACCATAGTCTTTGGAAAATGAAAGATCACAGACCAATCTTACCACCCTTCCTGTAGTATAAGAGCCATACTTTACACAGTCTTTTCTATGGAGCTGAACTCCACATCAGGAAAAAATCTTTGCAAGATGCTGCACACACAGATGCTGTACAGACACAAAAGATCAGTATCTGCAAAATATCTGTTCCTGCCAAAAATCCATTCCTGCAAATTGCAATGATAGTCTATGAGATCTGCAGATCATCATACACACATGATTTAACTGACATTCATCTGCAGATCTGCAAATCCATCCTGGTGGATCTGATCTGCAGATGAATGTCAGTTAAATCATGTGTGTATGATGATCTGCAGATCTCATAGACTATCATTGCAATTTGCAGGAATGGATTTTTGGCAGGAACAGATCTTTTGCAGCTACTGATCTTTTGTGTCTGTACAGCATCTGTGTGTGCAGCATGTTGCAAAGATTTTTTCTGATGGGGAGTTCAGCTCCATAGAAAAGACTGGGAAGGTATGGCTCTCATACTACATGAAGGGTGGTAAGATTGGTCTGTGATCTTTCATTTTCCAAAGACTATAGTCTGATGTGTGTATGTGGCCTTACTGTAAAGAACCCTTTCCTAAATAAATGGCTAAAACGTTTTTCCTCCATGCGCAGATCATGTCCTTTAGTCCTTTGAGAAGGCCTAGGGACAAAAAGCTCATCCGCCAAGCTATTATATTGCCCTCTGATGTATTTATACATGTTAATTAGATCTCCTCTAAGGCGTCTTTTCTCTAGACTAAATAAACCCAGTTTATCTAACCTTTCCTGGTAAGCGAGACCTTCCATCCCACGTATCAATTTTGTAGCTCGTCTCTGCACCTGCTCTAAAACTGCAATATCTTTTTTGTAATGTGGTGCCCAGAACTGAATTTCATATTCCAGATGTGGCCTTACTAGAGAGTTAAACAGGGGCAATATTATGCTAGCATCTCGAGTTTTTATTTCCCTTTTAATGCATCCCAAAATTTTGTTTGCTTTAGCTGCAGCGGCTTGGCATTGAGTACGATTATTTAACTTGTTGTCGATGAGTACTCCTAAGTCCTTCTCCAAGTTTGATGTCCCCAACTGTATCCCATTTATTTTGTATGGTGCTAGACCATTGGTACGACCAAAATGCATGACTTTACATTTGTCAACATTGAACATCATCTGCCATGTATGTGCCCATATAGCCATCCTATCCAGATCCTGTTGCAATATGACACTATCTTCCTGAGAGTTGATGATTCTGCACAATTTTGTATCATCTGCAAAAATAGCAACATTGCTCACTACTGCATCTACTAGGTCATTAATAAATAAAGAGACCCGCTCCGTGATCTAACAGGAAACGGCCGCTCGCACGAGCGGCCTTTCCTGATTAATTAGGGAGGCACCTGGCGACGCAGATCTGCGTCGCTGGTCCTCCAGCTACCACTTTGCCGCCGCACGGTATGAGTGTGCGGTCGGCAAGTGGTTAAAAACACTTATTTTATTGGTCGGATGAAATATGGTAATTTTTTTATAGAAATTTGGGGTTTTCATGAGCTGTATGCCAAAATCATCAATATTAAAACAATAAAAGGCTTGAACTACTTCAGTTGTGTTTAATGAATCTAAAATATATGAAAGTCTCATGTTTATCAGTACATTACAGAAAATAATGAACTTTATCACAATATGCTAATTTTTTGAGAAGCACCTGTATACACACGTAAAGGCTGGAAAGCAGAAGGGTTTTGGTTCTCGGAACGAGAAGTAAAAATCGAGATCCAGCCACATTTTCAGGTGACACAGAGGGTGGGGAGAGCGGTCCGAGGAAAGGGAGAGCAAACACAGATAACACCATCTTCACTACACGGGTCACAATATGAGACAATTCCACACAATCCATATTCAGCCACTTATCCTCATTCTAGATGGGTAAGTGAGGGGGTACTCTTAATTGAAAGATTGCAGAGAGTACTTTCTTCCCGACCTAAAGTACGCATTTTGCCTTAGGACATAAGGGGGGCAAAGGTCCAATCAGGACAGTTGGGAACATCTTTTGTCATTGAGATGCTAATCAATTTCCCAGAAGAATGAGAACCAACAGTATTCTTCTGGGGAGGGCCACAAGGGTTAGCATGGGACGTGAGTTTAATGGATCAGGGGACTTTTTGGAGTAGAGAGGTAGAATCCTGGGATACATCAAGTAGCACCCTGGGGACTCTTTATGATGGAAGGGTGATGGGACTAAAATGAGGGAGTTTAACCACTTGAGGACCGTGGGCTTTACCCCCCTTAAGGACCAGGCGTTTTTTTTTTCATTCAGACCACTGCAGCTTTCACGGTTTATTGCTCGCTCATACAACCTACCACCTAAATGAATTTTGGCTCCTTTTCAGGTCACTAATACAGCTTTCTTTTGGTGCTATTTGAGTGCTGCTGCGATTTTTACTTCTTATTATATTCATCAAAAAAGACATGAATTTTGTCAAAAAATGATTTTTTTTCACTTTCTGTGCTGACATTTTTCAAATAAAGTAAAATTTCTGTATACATGCAGCGCGAAAAATGTGGACAAACATGTTTTTGATAAAAAAAAAAACCCCATTCAGCCTATATTTATTGGTTTGGGTAAAAGTTATAGCGTTTACAAACTATGGTGCAAAAAGTGAATTTTCCCATTTTCAAGCATCTATGACTTTTCTGACCCCCTGTCATGTTTCATAAGGGGCTAGAATTCCAGGATAGTATAAACACCCCCCAAATGACCCCATTTTGGAAAGAAGACATCCCAAAGTATTCACTGAGAGGCATAGTGAGTTCATAGAAGATATTAATTTTTGTCACAAGTAAGCGGAAGATGACACTTTTTGTGACCAATAAAAAAAAAAGTTTCCAATTCTTCTAACTTGCGACAAACAAAAAATGAAATCTGCCACGGACTCACCATGCCCCTCTCTGAATACCTTGAAGTGTCTACTTTCCAAAATGGGGTCATTTGTGGGGTGTGTTTACTGTCCTGACATTTTGGGGGGTGCTAAATTGTAAGCACCCCTGTAAAGCCTAAAGGTGCTCATTGGACTTTGGACCCCTTAGCGCAGTTAGGCTGCAAAAAAGTGCCACACATGTGGTATTGCCGTACTCAGTAGAAGTAGTAAAATGTGTTTTGGGGTGTATTTTTACACATACCCATGCTGGGTGGGAGAAATATCTCTGTAAATGACAATTTTTTTTTATTTTTTTTTTACACACAATTGTCCATTTACAGAGATCTTTCTCCCACTCAGCATGGGTATGTGTAAAAATACACCCCAAAACACATTATACTACTTCTCCTAGGTACGACGATACCACATGTGTGGCACTTTTTTGCACCCTAACTGCGCTAAGGGGCCCAAAGTCCAATGAGTACCTTTAGGATTTCACAGGTCATTTTGCGACATTTGGTTTCAAGACTACTCCTCACGGTTTAGGGCCCCTAAAATGCCAGGGCAGTATAGGAACCCCACAAATGACCCCATTTTAGAAAGAAGACACCCCAAGGTATTCCGTTAGTAGTACGGTGAGTTCATAGAAGATTTTATTTTTTGTCACAAGTTAGCGGAAATTGATTTTTATTGATTTTTTTCACAAACTTGTGACAAAAAATAAAATCTTCTATGAACTCACCATACTTCTAACGGAGTACCTTGGTATGTCTTCTTTCTAAAATGGGGTCATTTGTGGGGTTCCTATACTGCCCTGGCATTTTAGGGGCCCTAAACCGTGAGGAGTAGTCTTGAAACAAAAATGACCTGTGAAATCCTAAAGGTACTCATTGGACTTTGGGCCCCTTAGCGCAGTTAGGGTGCAAAAAAGTGCCACACATGTGGTATCGCCGTACTCGGGAGAAGTAGTATAATGTGTTTTGGGGTGTATTTTTACACATACCCATGCTGGGTGGGAGAAATAACTCTGTAAATGGACAATTGTGTGTAAAAAAATCAAAAGATTGTCATTTAAAGAGGTATTTCTGCCACACAGCATGGGTATGTGTAAAAATACACCCCAAAACACATTATACTACTTCTCCCGAGTACGGCAATACCACATGTGTGGCACTTTTTTGCACCCTAACTGCGCTAAGGGGCCCAAAGTTCAATGAGTACCTTTAGGATTTCACAGGTCATTTTGAGAAATTTCGTTTCAAGACTACTCCTCACGGTTTAGGGTCCCTAAAATGCCAGGACAGTATAGGAACCCCACAAATGACCCCATTTTAGAAAGAAGACACCCCAAGGTATTCCGTTAGTAGTACGGTGAGTTCATAGAAGATTTTATTTTTTGTCACACGTTAGCGGAAAATGACACTTTGTGAAAAAAAAACAATACAAATCAATTTCCGCTAACTTGTGACAAAAAATAAAATCTTCTATGAACTTACCGTACTACTAACGGAATACCTTGGGGTGTCTTCTTTCTAAAATGGAGTCATTTGTGGGGTTCCTATACTGTCCTGGCATTTTAGGGGCCCTAAACCGTGAGGAGTAGTCTTGAAACAAAATTTCTCAAAATGACCTATGAAATCCTAAAGGTACTCATTGGACTTTGGGCCCCTTAGCGCAGTTAGGGTGCAAAAAAGTGCCACACATGTGGTATCGCCGTACTCGGGAGAAGTAGTACAATGTGTTTTGGGGTGTATTTTTACACATACCCATGCTAGGTCTGAGAAATAACTCTGTAAATGGACAATTGTGTGTAAAAAAATCAAAAGATTGTCATTTACAGAGGTATTTCTCCCACCCAGCATGGGTATGTGTAAAAATACACACCAAAACACATTGTACTACTTCTCCCGAGTACGGCAATACCACATGTGTGGCACTTTTTTGCACCCTAACTGCGCTAAGGGGCCCAGAGTCCAATGAGTACCTTTAGGTTTTACAGGGGTGCTCAAAATTTAGCACCCCGCCCACTTGCCAGGACAGTTAACAAACCCCACAAATGACCCCATTTTGGAAAGAATACACAACAAGGTATTCCATGAGGGTAATGGTGAGGTCATTGAAAATTTTATTTTTTTGTCACAAGTAAACGGAAAATGACACTTTGTTAAAAAAAAAATAAAAAAAAAATTCTGCTAACTTGTGACAAAAACTAAAATCTTTTATGAACTCACCGTGCACCTCACATAATACTTTAGGGTGTCCTCTTTCCAAAATGGGGTCATTTGTGGAGTCTGTCCTGGCATTTTAGGGTCTCTGCAATCATTACATGTATGGCCAGTATTAGGAGTTTCTGCTATACTCCTTATATTGGGTATACGGGTAATGCACTCTGGGCTGAAAGGAAAAATGAACGGCAAACATACCTTGCTCCACATCAATGGCAGATCTTCCTCCACATCAATGGCAGTGATAACCTCAGGAGAGAGACACCCCGTGCCACCCTGCACTCAGGGTGAGCCACCAACTTATGTGACTGGGCCTCAGAACTTTAGTATATAGCATTATGCCTGTAGGATACAGCAATATGCCTGCCAATAGAGATGACTCTGTGTGGCATTAACCACTTGAGGACCCACCCTTTACCCCCCCCTTAAGGACCAGCATTGAATTATGTGATCTGTGCTGGGTGGGCTCTACAGCCCCCAGCACAGATCAAACACCAGGCAGAGAGATCAGATCACCCCCTTTTTTTCCCCACTAGGGGGATGATGTGCTGGGGGGGGGTCCGATCTCTCCTGCCTGCGTGTGGCTGGCGGGGGGGGGGGGGGGCACCTCAAAGCCCCCCTCCGCGGCGAAATTCCGCTTCCCCCCTCTCCTACCTGGCCCCCTGGTGATCGGGGCTGCACAGGACGCTATCCGTCCTGTGCAGCCTGTGACAGGACGTCCCCTGTCACATGGCGGTGATCCCCGGCCGCTGATTGGCCGGGGATCGCCGATCTGCCTTACGGCGCTGCTGCGCAGCAGCGCCGTACAATGTAAACAAAGCGGATTATTTCCGCTTGTGTTTACATTTAGCCTGTGAGCCGCCATCGGCGGCCCGCAGGCTATTCACGGAGCCCCCCGCCGTGATTTGACAGGAAGCAGTCGCTTCCTGATTAATCAGCCTGCAGCTGCCACTTTGCCGACGCACGGTATAAGCGTGCGGTCGGCAAGTGGTTAAAGCATCATCATCGGCCTAAAGTAAATCACATATAAACCGGGGGTGTCCACACTCAAGGGAAATTCAAACATGCCGGTCTTATATCGCCAACCCAGGACAGATCAGCAATATCAAGCAAGGAAACCGATCCTTCTACCAGTTTGGTTTTCAAGCTTACCTCTCCTCTCCCTGGGACAATGTACGAAAGACCACTGAGTGTGTGGCTACTCCTGTGTCTGGAGTTCCCTAGGTTCTAATAGTGTACCTGCTCGTGGTACCTCTCGAAGCACTCCCCTATGCATAGGCCAGGCTGGTCAGGACATTTGGGACAATAAAAACTGGTGTCATCCCTTCTTCTAGCACTGCTGCAGACACGACAACGTTTTCTTCGGATGCGTTGACCTGGGGCACACGGAATCTAATAGGCGTAATGCCTTCCATGCAGTCGGCTTGTTGCATCTGGGGGGGGGGGGGGGCCCTGGCACCTCCTGGATACAAGATGTCCAGAATGATCTGTTCCTGAAATTGAAGGAAAGATCCAGTTCTCCCAGCCTTACTGTAGAGAACAAAGCTGTTGTAAACTGCCAATTGAATCAGATAAAAAGACACTTTCTTATACCAGCGTCTTGTTTTCCGGGAAACTAAATAGGGCGCTAACCTCTGGTCATTGAAGTCCACCCCTCCCATGTTGACATTATATTCTTGGACGACAAGGGGTTTTTCAATGACCGCAGTTGCCTATTGAATTTGGACTGTCGTGTCTGTGTGAATGGTGGACAGAAAGTAAACGTCCCTCTTGTCCCTCCATTTCACCGCGAGCAGGTCGTCAGTACGCAAGGCGGCCCTCTGCCCCCGTTCAAGTCTGGTGGTAACGAGCCATTGGGGGAAGCCCTGGCGACTAGGCCGCGCAGTGCCACAGCATCGGATTCCTTCTAACTTTAAGTGCTGAAAGAGGGCCACACTTGTGTAATAATTGTCCACAAAAAGATGGTACCCCTTCTGGAACAAGGGTGACACCAAGTCCCACACAACCTTTCCACTGCTTCCCAGGTAGTCAGGGCATCCGACCGGCTCCAATTTTGAGTCTTTTCCCTTATAGACCCTAAAACGACATGTATAGCCTGTGGCCCTTTCACAGAGCTTTCACAGTTTCACCTCATACCGTGCGCGCTTGCTTGGGATGTACTGTTTAAAGCCAAGGCACCCGGTAAAGTGTAAGAGGGACTCGTCTACGCAGATGTTCTGTTCAGGGATATAAGCATCTGCAAATGTTGATGACAGGTGGTCTATGAGGGGCCGAATTCTGTGGAGCCGGTCATAAGCAGGGTGGCCCTTTTCATGACAGGTTTCGTCGCCGTTGAAGTGCAGGAAGCGCAGGATGGACTCAAATCGTGTCCTGGACATGGCAGCAGGGTACAAGGGAACATGATGTACTGGGTTCGTAGACCAATACGACCGCAATACATTGTTTCATTAGTCCCAAGTGAAGGATAAGGGCCAAAAAGATTTTAATGTCGGAAACTTGGACTGGTTTCCACCGGAAAGGCTGGGCATAGCTGCTCTCCGGGTGCTCGGTGATGAATTGTGTGGCTTTGCGGTTGGTCTCAACCACAATTAAGTCCAAGAGAACCTGGGTGATGAACAGCTGCAAAAAGTCTAGGGCTGTTCCTAGATGAGCTGTCGCCACCTGGACTCCAGACTGGGCGGTGAAAGGGGGCACTACGGGTGCGGCGGAATCAGGGGATTGCCAATCTGGATGTGCCAGCACCTCTGGGAGTCTATGGGTACTACGGGCCCGTCTTCTTCTTGGTGGCTGCGATGGGGGTACTACTGCACTTGCCACCGTACCAGTTTCAACTTCCATGCTGGCGCTCACCACTTCACCAGGGTCTACAGAAGTACTGGTACTAAGTCCAGGAGATGCTGCGCTGCTGGTGCCTGCCTCACCAAGAAAACTCTCATCAGCGCTAGCACCACCCTGCTGCCCTTGAGGCGGATCCTGCGCCACCTGCGGTCTAACGACATGGGGTCTGGTACGCCTGGCTCTAGCCGGGACCAAAGCCTCATCATCACTTTCGGTCAGGGAACCACTGCTTTCCACAGGTTCAAATTCGGACCCGGATGATTCGTCGGGTTAGTCTTCCCAAAAGCTCTCATCCGACTGGTCCGTGTACCTGTATACCTCCTCATCGGAAATCCCCCTTCTTGCCATTGTGGATTGCTAAATTTATGGGGTTTTCCTCCGAGACTACCCAGAAAAAAAGAGCACCTACCTAGCAAAAGGGAGTATTTGAGAGGTATTGGTGGGAAGTGGGGTCTCAGAGGCAATCAAACAATCACGGGACAATCAAATACAATTACAGCACAATTGACTCCAATCACAGCACAAGCAAATCTGATGCACTCGGAAGGTGGTGGTTGGAGGTGGTGGTGGGTGGGGGGTTGGGTGTGGTGGGGGTGATTGGGTGTGGCGGGAAGTGGGGTCTCAGAGGCAATCAAACAATCACGGGACAATCAAATACAATTACAGCACAATTGAATCCAATTGCAGCACAAGCAAATCTGATGCACTCGGAAGGTGGTGGTTGGAGGTGGTGGGGGGGAGGGTGGGGTTGGGTGTGGCGGGAAGTGGGGTCTCAGAGGCAATCAAACAATCACGGGACAATCGAAGCAGATCACGGGACAATCAAATACAATCGCAGCACAATTAATACAATCACAGCACAGTCAAATACAATGCAGTCAGACGGTGATTAGGGGGGGGGGGGGGGGGTCTGAGGGCGACTTGAGGGGGTGGGGGGTTGATCAGGAGCCCGCACGGGGCAGACTGAGTCCTGATCTGATGAGAGGCAGACACAGGGGGTTACTGATCGCAGATCAGTTAGTGATTGCTGGGGAGGACAGATGTAAACAAAGAGCAGGGGATTTAATCAGGAGGGGGGTATGAGGGCAATCGAGGGTCTGGGCAGGTGATCGGTTGCCCCCGCAGGGCAGTTAGGGTCTGCTCTGATGGGTGGGGGTGCTGAGGGGTGATGGACAGGTGATCAGAGGGGGATCAGGGGGTAAGGTAGCTGTATACAGATGTATACAGGGGGGTAGTCTGGGATGGGGTCTGGGGGTGATCTAAAGGTAGGGGGGGGGGAGATCAGGGGTGACTAGGAGGCAGTTAGGGACCTAAACTAAGGGATAGCGTCAATAGTTAGTGGCAGGTGGGGGGGGGGGGTTTATAGGGGTGCAAGGGTGCTGGCAGGGGTCTGCTGGGGTGATCAGGGGGGGGGTCTGAAGGCTGGGGTGGGAGATCAGGGTGGCTGTGGGCAAAAAAGAGCTGTGTCCTGTGTACTCACAAAGTGCTTCCTCCTCGCTGGTGGTCTCTGGAACAATGAGACCACGAGGTGAGGAGGAAGCACGTATAAGGTACTTTGTTTACCTAACAAAGTGCCTTATACTACTTGATTGGCTGCCTTTTGCAGGTTCCTCCGCTCGCCGGCGCTGCTAAGTGGCCGGCGAGCGGAGACTAAATGCCGGGCTTCCGATCCCCGGCAGAGGATCGCGTCACGGATGACGCGATCGCTCCGCCCATGCCCCTACAAGGACCGCCGCCATTTGTCAATACGACCGTCCTTGCGGGTCCACTTCCCGGCTGCCAATTGTATATACGGCCGTCGGGAAGTGGTTAAAAATAGCGCCCTTAGTCCGGGAGGATGAAGGACCATGGACATACGGTTTTTGCATCCCACAGTCCCTAGAGTTTAAAGGTCCAAATAGATCTTGCATAATGAGAAGGGGAACCATGACAGTAAAAGTGGGGGTTCCCATGACTCCTAAAGTTCAGGTAGTCACCCTGCCAGTGACTACCCAGGAACCCCGCCTACCGTCATGTGATACACATCAAGTTGTAAAAAGTGGTCCTTTTCAGTTAAATCAACTGAGGGCGACTCCAATTATTATGGAGGCCCAGCTTCAATTGATCACTTGGCAGACTAACTTAGAAGAGTGGGTAATATCTAATATCTACCCTAACTGCAGCACTGTCGCTGCCACCCTGGTACAGGCTTTTAGGTCATGGGCACATTCCACAGGGAATAGTGTAGCCAGAAGAAGGTCCCAGGATTTAGCAGATACAATCTTGGGAGGCATGGGTGCTGGAATGGGGGTAGCAAACAGTGTAGACATAGAAGGTATGACAGAGGTCATTCAACAGTTAGGCACATTGGGACAACAGAATGTGGGTACCCAACATCATCTAAACTTGGTTTTGGAACAGTTAACGCACAACACAAAGTTCAGGGTTTCACTCAAAGGCACATTCAAATAATTCTTCAGAAGATGATTGCATATGCTAGGGGGACTGCATGGGAAACAGCATGCCTGTCTATGCAGACCGAGTTAACAGCGGATTTTAAGATAATGGCTCAAGCCTTATCAGAAGGTAAAACTCCTTTACAACTGAGACTTGACAAGGAGAGATTTATCGATTTTCCTGGGAAAGGACCTTTTGCATGGAGGCACTGAGATGTCTGGGTAAACAGGTGGAAAAGGTGCGACAATTCTTTATGCACCGCTACTTCTTTAGTTCCTACCGATGGAAAAACCCAGGTAGTTTCATCCACACGTCTTACACCATGACCTGAGAGGACAACATTCTTTGGTGCTAGACGGAGAGGTGAAACAAGTAGATTTGTCGTCATGCTGGCAATTCTCAGAGAAGTACCTGTGTTTGCCGGGGCAAGTCAGATTTAGTGAGGAAGCATGCTGGCTCAATAACACAGAATGCGCAGCTGCCATTCAAAAGATCCATCCTAAAGCCAAACCAATGTATCCGGTGGCTGAAGCAAAAGTTTGTTTTTTTTAAACATGATGTCTACTGACACATTCATGGTACATTTTCATAATTGTTCCGACAAGGCTGATCTTCCAAGGGGAACTAATTGCGTTAGCGGAGATCCCATATGGATCCAGTCATTAAGGTTTGACTACGTGATTCCTCAAATTGTTAAGAGAACTCTAAAGTTCAAAGCTCCACAGGAAGTGCCTATCCTGAGAGATAAAACACCATGGGACAAAAGGGTACTGGTTTTGACACAAGACCACACTTTGTTACAACGGTTAACCACTTGAGGACCGTGGGCTTTACCCCCCTTAAGGACCAGACCCTTTTTTTCCATTCAGACCACTTCAGCTTTCACAGTTTATTGCTCGCTCATACAACCTACCACCTAAATGAATTTTGGCTCCTTTTCTTGTCACTAATAAAGTTTTCTTTTGGTGCTATTTGATTGCTGCTGCAATTTTTAATTTTTATTATATTCATCAAAAAAAGACATGAATTTTGGCAAAAAAATGATTTTTTTTAACTTTCTGTGCTGACATTTTTCAAATAAATTAAAATTTCTGTATACATGCAGTGCGAAAAATGTGGACAAACATGTTTTAGATTAAAAAAAACCCATTCAGCCTATATTTATTGGTTTGGGTAAAAGTTATAGCGTTTACAAACTATGGTGCAAAAAGTGAATTTTCCCATTTTCAGGCATCTCTGACTTTTCTGACCCCCTGTCATGTTTCATGAGGGGCTAGAATTCCAGGATAGTATAAACACCCCCCAAATGACCCCATTTTGGAAAGAAGACATCCCAAATTATTCACTCAGAGGCATAGTGAGTTCATAGAAGATATTATTTTTTTGTCACAAGGTAGCGGAAAATGACAGTTTGTGACAAGAAAAAAAAAAAGTTTCCATTTCTGCTAACTTGTGACAAAAAAAAAAAAATGAAATCTGCCACGGACTCACCATGCCCCTCTCTGAATACCTTAAAGTGTCTACTTTCCAAAATGGGGTCATTTGTGGGGTGTGGTTACTGTCCTCGAATTTTGGGGGGTGCTAAATTGTAAGCACCTCTGTAAAGCCTAAAGGTGCTCATTGGACTTTGGACCCCTTAGCGCAGTTAGGCTGCAAAAAAGTGCCACACATGTGGTATTGCCGTACTCAGGAGAAGTAGTATAATGTGTTTTGAGGTGTATTTTTACACATACCCATGCTGGGTGGGAGAAATATCTCTGTAAATGACAATTGTTTGGGAGAAATATCTCTGTAAATGGACAATTGTGTGTAAAAAAAAAAATCAAACAATTGTCATTTACAGAGATATTTCTCCCACCCAGCATGGGTATGTGTAAAAATACACCTCAAAACACATTATACTACTTCTCCTGAGTACGGCAATACCACATGTGTGGCACTTTTTTGCACCCTAACTGCGCTAAGGGGCCCAAAGTCCAATGAGTACCTTTAGGATTTCACAGGTCATTTTTGTTTCAAGACTACTCCTCACGGTTTAGGGCCCCTAAAATGCCAGGGCAGTATAGGAACCCCACTAATAACCCTATTTTAGAAAGAAGACACCCCAAGGTATTCCATTAGGAGTATGGTGAGTTCATAGAAGATTTTATTTTTTGTCACAAGTTAGCAGAAAATGATTTTAAATGTTTTCTTTCACAAAGTGTCATTTTCCGCTAATTTGTGACAAAAAATAAAATCTTCTATGAACTCACCATACTCCTAACGGAATACCTTTGGGTGTCTTCTTTCTAGAATGGGGTCATTTGTGGGGTTCCTATACTGCCCTGGCATTTTAGGGGCCCTAAACCGGTACGAGTAGTCTTCAAACCAAATGTCGCAAAATGACCTGTGAAATCCTAAAGGTACTCATTGGACTTTGGGCCCCTTAGCGCACTTAGGGTGTAAAAAAGTGCCACACATGTGGTACCATCGTATTCAGGAGAAGTAGTATAATGTGTTTTGGGGTGTATTTTTATACATACCCATGCTGGGTGGGAGAAATATCTCTGTAAATGACAATTGTTTGGGAGAAATATCTCTGTAAATGGACAATTGTGTGTAAAAAAAAAATCAAACAATTGTCATTTACAGAGATATTTCTCCCACCCAGCATGGGTATGTGTAAAAATACACCTCAAACCACATTATACTACTTCTCCCGAGTACGGTAATACCACATGTGTGGCACTTTTTTGCACCCTAACTGCGCTAAGGGGCCCAAAGTCCAATGAGTACCTTTAGGATTTCACAGGTCATTTTTGTTTCAAGACTACTCCTCACGGTTTAGGGCCCCTAAAATGCCAGGGCAGTATAGGAACCCCACTAATGACCCTATTTTAGAAAGAAGACACCCCAAGGTATTCCGTTAGGAGTATGGTGAGTTCATAGAAGATTTTATTTTTTGTCACAAGTTAGCGGAAAATGACACTTTGTGAAAAAAAAACATTTAAAATCAATTTCCGCTAACGTCATTTTGAGGCATTTGTTTTCTAGACTACGTCTCACGGTTTAGGGCCCCTAAAATGCCAGGGCAGTATAGGAACCCCACAAGTGACCCCATTTTAGAAAGAAGACACCCCAAGGTATTCCGTTAGGTGTATGGTGAGTTCATAGAAGATTTTATTTTTTGTCACAAGTTAGTGAAAAATTACACTTCGTGAAAAAAAAAAACAATAAAAATCAATTTCCGCTAACTTTTGACAAAAAATAAAATCTATGAACTCGTCATACACCTAACAGAATACCTTGGGGTGTCTTTTTTCTAAAATTGGGTCACTTGTGGGCAGGGCTGTGGAGTCGGAGTCGGAGTCGTGGAGTCGGGCAATTTTTGGTGCCTGGAGTCGGAGTCGGGAAAAAATGCACCGACTCCGACTCCTAATGAATTTGTAACTGTAGTTAAAATAGAAAATATGATAAAATGTTCTATTTCTCAGATAAAAGTCATTAAAAATAATGTATATATACACTATATATACAGTAATAGCTGTGCTCAGTCCACAAAAATGAAATAAACCAATCAAAATTAGTTACTTGTGCTGCTTCAATAAAGCAGTCCCCGTATTTTTAAGGTCAGATATACATATCTGATTGTGACTGTATATATGATGTGTACACCGGAATCTCATATATACTAAATAACATCTATGCTGTAAGTATAAAGCCTGATGTGTAGCCATGTCACTAATAGAGATGGTCAATGAGATGGAAATAATTCTGCATTGATGCTGATTTATGCAAATGTATGCACTCCCTTTGCTGATGAAATCAAATAATTTGATATGTTATTAAAATTTGGTTTGGTGACTACAAATTAAAGGGAAACTGAGACGGATGAAAAGTAAAGTTTTATACATACCTGGGGCTTCCTCCAGCCTTCTTCAGGCTAATCAGTCCCTCACTGTCTTCCACCACCCGGATCTTCTGCTATGAGTCCTGGTAATTCAGCCAGTCAGCGCTGTCCGGCCACATGCCGCTCCCACAGCCAGGAACATTCTGCACCTGCGCAATAGTGCTGCACAGGTGTAGTATGCTCCTGGCGGCGGAGTGTGTGCATGCGCACTACGCCTGACTGGCTCAAGTACCTGGACTCATAGCAGAAGATCCAGGTGGTGGAGGAGGACAACGAGGAACTGATTATCCTGGAGGCGGCTGGAGGAAGCCCCAGGTATGTATAAAACTTTAATTTCATCTGTCTCAGGTTTACTTTGTTACACAGTAGTACTATACTCTACATATGCACTCCCCACAGAGCTGCAGGGAATCCACTGAGAATGTTGTGCACATTGAACACAGAGGTGTTGTCTGTTTACAATCTCCTCATTCCCCTGCAGAGTACCTGAACATCATTCTTACATGTACCCACACTTACATTGCCTAGGGCCTGATAGATGTTCTTTGTTCCGGTTTGTACCTTTTACAAGTACTTTTACCAAGGACTAGTTTTAGTCTAAAGGGAATAAATATAGTAGTCTACATATCCTTCTCACTTCAGTTGTCTTGTAAAATTCCTAAGCGTTGGCAGTTAAGAGACGAATTTCATGTTACATACTTTTAATCAACAAAATTGTAATATGCAAATTAGAGGAGTCGGAGTCGTGGAGTCGGAGTCGGTGGAATCCTAAACTGAGGAGTCGGAGTCGGTGGATTTTTGGACCGACTCCACAGCCCTGCTTGTGGGGTTCCTATACCGCCCTGGCATTTTAGGGGCCCAAAACCGTGAGTAGTCTGGAAACCAAATGTCTCAAAATGACTGTTCAGGGGTATAAGCATCTGCAAATTTTGATGACAGGTGGTCTATGAGGGGGCGAATTTTGTGGAACCGGACATAAGCAGGGTGGCCTTTTAGATGACAGGTTGTATTGGGCCTGATCTGATGGATAGGAGTGCTAGGGGGGTGACAGGAGGTGATTGATGGGTGTCTCAGGGGGTGGTTAGAGGGGAAAATAGATGCAATCAATGCACTGGGGAGGTGATCGGAAGGGGGTCTGAGGGGGATCTGAGGGTTTGGCCGAGTGATCAGGAGCCCACACGGGGCAAATTAGGGCCTGATCTGATGGGTAGGTGTGCTAGGGGGTGACAGGAGGTGATTGATGGGTGTCTCAAGGTGTGATTAGAGGGGGGAATAGATGCAAGCAATGCACTGGCGAGGTGATCAGGGCTGGGGTCTGAGGGCGTTCTGAGGGTGTGGGCGGGTGATTGAGTGCCCTAGGGGCAGATAGGGGTCTAATCTGATGGGTAGCAGTGACAGGGGGTGATTGATGGGTAATTAGTGGGTGTTTAGGGTAGAGAACAGATGTAAACACTGCACTTGGGAGGTGATCTGCTGTCAGATCTGCGGGCGATCTATTGGTGTGGGTGGGTGATCAGATTGCCCACAAGGGGCAGGTTAGGGGCTGATTGATGGGTGGCAGTGACAGGGGGTGATTGATGGGTGGCAGTGACAGGGGGTGATTGATGGGTGATTGACAGGTCATTGACAGGTGATCAGTGGGTTATTACAGGGAAGAACAGATGTAAATAATGCAGTGGCGAATTGATAAGGGGGGGTCTGAGGGCAATCTGAGCGTGTAGGTGGGTGATTGGTTGCCCGCAAGGGGCAGATTAGGGTCTGATCTGATGGGTAACAGTGATAGGGGGTGATTGAGGGGTAATTAGTGGGTGTTTAGGGTAGAGAACAGATGTAAACACTGCACTTGGGAGGTGATCTGACGTCGGATCTGCGGGCGATCTATTGGTGTGGGTGGGTGATCAGATTGCCCGCAAGGGGCAGGTTAGGGGCTGATTGATGGGTGGCAGTGACAGGGGGTGATTGATGGGTGATTGACCAGAGGGATAGATGCATACAGTACACTGGGGGGGGGGGGGGGGGGGGGTCTGGGGAGAATCTGAGGGGTGGGGTGTGATCAGGAGGGAGCAGGGGGCAGTTTAGGGAATTAAAAAATAGCGTTTACAGATAGCGACAGGGAGTGATTGATGGGTGATTAGGGGGGTGATTGGGTGCAAACAGTGGTCTGGGGGGTGGGCAGGGGGGAGGGTCTGAGGGGTGCTGTGGGCGATCAGGGGGCAGGGGGGGAGGAATCAGTGTGCTTGGGTGCAGACTAGGGTGGCTGCAGCCTGCCCTGGTGGTCCCTCGGACACTGGGACCACCAGGGCAGGAGGCAGCCTGTATAATACACTTTGTATACATTACAAAGTGTATTACACACTTTGTATGCGGCGATCCGGGTGCTAGTAACCCGCCCAAAAAACAAGAACTAGAGGTCCCCCCTAAATATGAAGATAACGAATAGAGCAAACTGCAAAGATACCGGATGTGGAAGAAAATGCAAAAATCTTTATTCATAAGCCAACTACAAGTTTAAAAACAATTAAAAACAAAGCAGCCAACCTGGGCCAAAAGCCCCTAATAATACAATATAATATGCGAGACCCTGCATGTATATAATATAGAAAGGATGGAATATGGCTTATCGTGGCCTCTCTGCAGATAATTATAGGATAAGAATATTATAATGTCTGTACAGGGCCACAAAAAACAAATGTTCAAGAAGTAGTACTGCAGTATGGCACTGTATAGCAGAGAAAATCCACGAAAAACCACACACCATTAATAAACAAGCATGTATTCACATTGACTAGCTACCACTAACAAAATCATGAAGGTGCTAGTGCATAAAAAACAATTAATAACATCATCAAAAAGACATGAATATATAGAATGATATGTGGAGACAACCAACAGGGAAGGTGAAAAGGAAGAAGATACTATATAAGATGGAAGAGGGAAGACTCCCATAAGGTGCAGTAGTGAAACAAAGGTGGAAGCCAGAGAATGAAAAATGAGCAAGGCTCACCTAGTATGGATGATAAGAGGTCTCAGGAATGGCTGCGCGGGCGCTACCCGCGCCGTCCGACTAGTTCCGCCGAAGCTGCAAGGGGACATTGATATGAGAAGCTGGCGCGGTTTAAATGGAGCCCGGAGGACGCGGCCGCGTCACTGGCTTGACCCCACGTGCCGTCTTACGTCAGCACGAAGGGTCAGCCATACGTATGATGAGACGCATGTGGCTATGTGGTACGCATGGAGAAAAAGAAGTTCGCCATCTAGTGGGCAAAAAGAGTAAAACATCCAAAATCACATAATTACAATAATTAGAGTCTCCATGAGAATGTGGCCGCCATCTAGTGGGCAAAACAGTTAATGATATACAAAAAAGTATAAAGATTCCAACAAAATACAAAAACATCCTGAGAGCGACACATAAAGTAATCTGGATTGGGAAAAATTCTCCTATCCTTTATATAATTATAAAACATTTAACTACAAAGTTACAAAGCTTGTATATCTCTATAAATTTAGAAACAATGTATATATATAAACGCTGTCCACTGAAAATCCAGGCAGAAGAGCTTGTGAGCAATGTACTTCACACGAATCAAGGGTGGCTCAATGAGGGCATGAGACTTGATCCAAATAATAGGATATCATTATTTGAGGCATCCTAAATCAGAAAGATAAATAATAATAATGGGTATCAATTCATAAAAAATCCTATCAATACATTATGTCATATCCAATAAAAAGAAGCCACCCAGTGCTTAAGTACGCCTTACAGTGCACCAATCTCAACCCAAGAACCATAATTCAGTCCAGTCCTCTTACCACAGACTGTAGAAAAGGTATATATTGAAAGAGTATGCTCACATGTACTCACACCATGTGAGCAAGGAGGAGAAAAATGAACCTTCACTGTAAAATACACTAACTGGATGTCAAAACAAGAAAAAGAAGGCTAAAGACAGTCCAGCTTCCCTACCTTGAAGCTGTAGAATATATACAAAATCAGAAGATAGATCAATTAATCAAGAATAGTCCAGCTTCCTTACCTAAAGCTGTAGAGTACGAAAAGTAAAATAAATCACCGAAGGAGTGCACCGTCACAAGGATATGATTATTGTGGTAAATAACAACCCAAACTAAAATCTTCGTTAAGGCCCTGGGGAATTCTCGTACCTAATTTATAAATCCAACGCAATTCCCATTGCAACATCTTAGTGACATGATTTCCACCTCTATTGCTTAATTGTAGTTTCTGGAGTCCGATCACCTTCCAATTTTCCATTTTGCCCAGTGGGCATATCAAGGAATGTGATGCCACAGTAGTAAGGGTTTTATTTTCTGTATAGTCCCTAAATGCTAATTTGATGTTAGAACGATGTTTCTGTATTCTCGATTTGAGGGGATTTTTTGTTTGACCAACATATCTTTTGGTACAACCACATTCAAGAAGGTAGATAACCCATGGGGTCTGGCAGTTTATGAAATCATGTAACATTATATACGAGTTGTCCAGATGATTGCGTATGCCTTTAGTAGGTTGCATTAATGAACAGATGGAACAATTTCCACAAGGAAAACTTCCCTTAGTGCTTAATGATCTTTGTGGATACGTATAATGACTATGGCAAAGTCTATCCTTGAGACTGGGTGCTCTCCTGGCTGTTAGGGATGGTCTTGGAGTGATGAATTTTTTAATTACAGGATCACTCTGTAAAATCCTCCAATGAGTATTCAAGATACCATAGATCTCATTCCAATTCTCGTTGTAAGGTGTAATCAATCTAACCAAATTCTCACATTTGGTATTAACCTTTCTGGTTTGCAACAATTTCTCTCTTGGCGTAAACCTGGCTCTCCGCCATGCCTTTCTTATATATTTATTGGGATAGCCTCTGTTTCTGAACCTATCTGCCAGTTTGCTCGCTTCCTTTTCAAACTCTTCATCATTTGTGCAATTGCGTTTAACTCTCAAAAATTGTCCAATCGGTATACCGCGTTTAGTAGCCGCAGTATGAAAAGAGGAATAATGTAAAAGGCTATTGACAGCCGTAGCTTTGCGATATAAAGTTGTGTTAAGTTGGCCCTCTGGTCCCTTCAAAATCTTGATGTCCAGGAAATTTACTTCTTTCTGGGAAATATCAAAGGTAAGGAATATATTAAGATCATTGTTGTTGATAGTGGTCATAAATTCTTGCAATAAGTCCACACTATCTTGCCATAATATGAAGACGTCATCGATGAAACGATGCCACCCCGCAATGGCGGGGTGGAATCGTTCCAGCGACGACGTCCACACATACTCTCTCTCCCACCACCCAAGAAAGAGGTTGGCCACTGAGGGCGCACATTTGAAAAATGCTAGTAACCCGCCGGCGCTTCCGAACGGCCGGCGGGTTACATCGCGAGGGGGGGCGGAGCCAGTCCCCGGCGGAGGATCGCGTCACGAATGACACGATCGCTCCGCCCATGCCCGTACAAGGACCGCCGCCATTTGTACGTGCGGCGGTTCTTGCGGGGTCCACTTCCCGGCCGCCAATTGTACATACGGCGGTCGGGAAGTGGTTAAACAAACAGAACACTAAACTAGAGGTGATATTTCACCATGATCAAGGGGATCTTAAAGAGGTTGAACACAAATATAATTAGGCAAGTACAAGGAAGCAGAAGGTTGGCACTACAGGGTTATACCACTCAATGCAGATCATGCAGTAGACGTGTGAGGATCTTTCCAAGTATGCCTTCTCCTTGTTTCCTGGACACCCACTGATGCGTGCTGAAGCTGACAATGATGTAAACAAATAGATGAAGAAAGATGGAAGCTGGCACTGGCATATCCTTACTCCAAAAAGGCCTAAATTTTTCCTTAAGTACCAATTTTGACTTTTCAAACTTCAAAGTAGACCTCTACAAAAATATTAGACGTCTTAACATACAATTGCATTTCGCCAAACGCAAGTTGATAGATGCCAAATCGGAAAATATGGGTGGGGTAATTCACAGGTGCGCCCTTTAGGCTTCAGTCCTCAGATTGTATGGAACGAACAGGATCTTAAGAATCTTGAACTCCTGTTTGAACTGGAAGATAATGCATTCAACGAAGCAGATAGCAATGAAGTTTCAGTGATACCAGAACTCCCCAAATTTAAACCTTGCAAATCCTTAGCACCATTCCTAGTGCAACCAGGATCTAGTTTGGATATTTTCCAGAAAGTGGTTGAACGCGAACTTAAAGCAGAGTTATATCCCAAGGCGACGGATAACATTACAGACAAAGAGAAACATGCACTTAAATGGTTACGGTCGAGACCGGATTTACAAATTAAAAGAGCGGACAAAGCCGGGACAATTGTGGTTATGTCTGCGCAACAATACCGCGTAGAAGCCTTAAGACAGTTGAAAGACAAGACAACATACCAACCTCTAATAGGAGATCCCACCAACCGCTTTTTAGATCAATTACGATCCCTTCTGAGGAAAGGGGTGGAAGTAGGAGCCCTACCCCCAGCGTTAGCGAGTGGCCTTATTCCTTCCCATCCTACCAAACCCATTTGGTATCATATACCCAAGGTTCACAAGTCCCGGACCAGCCCTCCTGGTCGGCCCATTGTCTCTGGCATGGGGTCGACCACGGAGAGGTTGTCTAGGTATCTGGACCACGTCCTGAGGCCTCTCCTGGAGGAAATACCTTCTCACCTCTGGGACACCATGGACGTGCTCAGGGGCCTTGAGGGTTTGAAATGGCAAACGGGTGACCTTCTGGCCACCATTGACGTCGAAAGTCTTTACAGCCGTATACCGCATTCTTTGGGCATAATTGCCGTTCGCCATTTTTTGGACAAAACTGAAATGACTACGGTACCGAAAGACTTTATTTGTGATTGCCTCTGCTTTGTATTGACCCACAATGCTTTTCTGTTTGACAGAAAATGGTTTTGACATTTTGGTCTTCTGGTCCGGGACTCGTGAATCCTTTTTTGATTTTCTAGCTTATATTAATTGTAATCTTATTAATATGGCTTTTACAGCTGTTGTCCATTCGGAAAAAATTGCTTTCCTTGACCTTGAGCTGGTAGTCAGAGGAGATAGCTTAATACCCAAAGGATATCGAAAACCTGCAGCAAGCAATGCGGTTTTACACAAATCAAGTTTCCACCCTGCCCATGTGACTCGGACCTTGCCCTATTCCCAGTTCCTCAGATTACACCGCAACAATGCCAATGATGCGGATTTCCGCCATTAATCTGAGGAATTGGGAGTGAGGCTGCTAGCTAGAGGATACAAAGAACAGGAGATTCAAGAGGCCTTTACTAAAACCAATCGCAAGCCAAGATCAGATCTTTTGAGGAGGAAATCAATAAACTCTTCTACACAACAAAGGATTCCTTTTTCGTTTGGCTACACAAACATGGCCGACCATGTAAAGAAAGTGATTCAGAAAAATTGGGATATCCTGACTAGAGACCCTATCTTAAAACCTATTGTGGCCGAAGGACCCCTCTTTTCTTTTAGAAGATCACCCACGATAGGCTCTATAGTGAGCAGAAGTGAGTTTAGATCAACAAGTGGAAGCGATTGGTTGCGAGAAGGAGGGCCCAAGGGGAACCACAGGTGTGGCCATTGCAAGTCGTGCTGCCAGATGATGGTGGGTTGCTAATTTCATATTGGCCCACTTCGACGCACTGTGCGTTAGTTTTTTACTTGCCAAACACAATATGCTGTGTACACAATGTGGTGCCCCTGTGGAAGGTTCTACATAGGGGAGACTACTAGATCTATTAATGAACGTTTTAGGGAGCATTACAATTCATTGAAATCCGGAAAGGGCTCCCCAAGGGTGATTCAACATATGCGAGAAAGCCATGGAAATGATCACACGAAATTGAAGTTTGCAGGAATCATCCATGTCCCGCCTCTGTCCAGGGGCGGAGACAGAGAAAATCGCTTAAAAAGGGAAGAAGCAATGTTAATCCTACAGTCAGAGGCCATGGGACCTTTGGGTCTCAATGACTATACCGATCTATCTTGCTTTTGGGACCCCTAGACTCCTTTTGCCTGTTGTAGTCATATATGTATTATCCAGTTCGTAATGTTTAATGGTTCTCTATGCTGTCTTTATTAATGAATGTGGTACAAATCCACTGATTCACCCAATCCCTTATCTTATCCACGTTTGCTCAGCCCCAGGTGAATGCTCACCTAGGGACGTGGGCAATTTTATTGTCCCTTTCATTTTTTGCCCCCCATGTTCCTTCTTGCATCTAGCATATGCACTTTAATGTAACTTACTGCACAAATAAGGCTTTTGCCTAAGTATGTCCACTGAAAGAATTTTTGATTAAGCACCATTCAGTCACATCGACACTAAGGGTTACTCACTTCTATATTCAGGTCCCCCTGATCTTATTATTCACCATCTTGTCTTTTCTCCCTACATTTTTCCTTTTTTGTTTTCCTGCTCCTTTTCTCATTTTCCTTTCTTTCCAGCCTGAGGTGTGGATGTGGCTGGACTGAGTGCCATCTATTTTTTGGCCACTAGAGGGAGACTTTCTCCCTGTATTGCAACCAACTTTCCGCATACGCCATGCATAATAATGCAGTACGCATGTATCCATTGGACATGCGTACACTAGTGGCGCTATGCGGATTTTTGTACGCATGTGATGCATGTGCGGCGACGTACATGCGTCAATGTGTACGCGCACACACGTTGCGGAAGTAGGGGCGGCGCTACCAACGGAAGTGACGTCACACGCTGGCTCTGGATGATATATACCCAGAAGCCATTGCCCACATGTTTGTAGCCTCCGTAGAAGCGCTGTTTAGCGCGAAACGGCCGTCAGGCATCCAGCACCCACCATCACCTATGCCTCCTCTCACAGGGTATGTGCCTCACCAATTGTAACTTGCATGTCTGTTGCACTATTGCACATTTGTACTTACAATGTTACGACATTAAATTGACCACCTGCAGCAGTGCCAGCTTCCATCTTTCTTCATCTATTTACAAATATAATTAGGTGAGTTCCAGTCTGACCTGGTGGAGAAGGTTTCTGGCGATGTTCCAGGGACACTCGGACTGGGCCTCTGCAGTTCAAAACTTCTTTCTACACCCACTAGTCATCATGATGGGGATGACAATCATAGGCATCATTACACAGGTGAGTTTGTGTGTAAAATTACGCAAACAAATCAACATGGTTAAGAGATTGGTGTCAGATAAACAATCCCATAAGCCAATATTTCCAAGCTAAGCGATATACAAGGTTAGGTATCTAGCTTTTAGCAGTACCTATGAGGATGGAGCTGATTGTTTAAAGGCGTTTCTTTAGAAGACACCTGGCACTGCTCCGTTGCTTAACAGACAAACAAGTTTCACTTTTCTATGAACATGCAACTTTGTAAGGGATACGCATGTGACGCAAATGTGGAAAGTTTGGTCAATAGGGTCCTAGAAGTAGGGCATCCCTAAAGAGCCTGGTTAAAAGGAGGCCAAGAGGTCTTGCTCTCTCTCCCAGGGATAACCACCTAGAGCAGAGAAAGTGTGTGAGCATGAGCATCGAAAAGTGAAACATAAAAGAAAAGAATCATAGGTACTGTCTGAACCAGAAGAAGGGATCTGCAGATCAAGCCTTTTCAGGGGGGCTGTTAGAATTTAAGTATTTTATGCTTGAATTCGTAGGTCTCACTTACTTTAACTGAGTTTAGTTAAAAGACTTGATGTGCATAATCTACCTTTAATGAGGATTTCTAGGATCACTGCAGAACAGTGTGTTTCTGCTTCTACAAGGCCAGAGGGTTTTATCTGTCCTCTGGTGTGCAGACATAGAGGCAGTCTTTTCAGTAAACATCGAGTGTTTTCATATTTCCTAAAGGTAAACAACTGTTCTTCTCAGATTAAGGTACAGGTCACTGGAGCATGGCATTTTCCAGGGCATGCGCAGTAAAGACTGTGCTTGTCATGATATCACGGGTTCTTATCAGCCAAAAGCAGGCGATGAGTTATTGATCCGTCCCTGCTCAGATGATGTCACATTTAACGCTTTAGAACTCAGTATGAGAGCCAACGTGGGCTCCTGAGGGGGCTACTTCTGACTGATGACTTTCACTTCTGTTTCTACTTTATTCTACATGATCTGTATGCTGTATATATGCCTAAATGCAATTAGCATAGATGTAACTAAGAGAGGCCTGATCTAGCTATTAGGGATAGATCAAGTATGCAAGGAACGCATAAGATTCTACAGACTGTTTGCTTTGCCGAGGTTAGATATTGCTACTGAACATATCTGTATATTTGTTTTACAAATAAACTCTTGAACTTTGACGACGTCTACGAAGTCCTATCTCCTATGCTGTATGCTGTGATGAAAGTCAAGTTATCACACTTCCTGTGATATGGTGCCGAACAAAGGCTTAGTGTTGTTGCCAATAGCAACCAACGTATAGATTCTTACATTAGCATCTTTTAATGTTATCTGCATTTACTTTTTTGTACTAAAAGTGAGCCAGATGCTTTTGTAATTACAACATAATTTTGCTCCAAGAAAAGAATGCATTTGTTAAATACATCACAAGCACGTTTATGTGACATTTGGTTTTTGTTAGTAATGCATTTGTGTGGAGATTGTAAACAACGCGTTTCACAGGACACAGCCCGCTTCATCAGGTCAATAAACAGAAACCGGAATTGCCAGCCGTGCAGTGCAGGGGCGCACTATATATGCGCCCCCGCACTGTACGGCTGGCAATTATGGTTTCTGTTTATTAACCTGATGAAGCGGGCTGTGTCCCGTGAATCGCGTGGTCTACAGCTGAACCCTTTAATTTTAATAAAGACTCCCTTTTTCACCTATGTGAGTCTTTTGATGAGGTAAGATACCTCTTTTATTTATTTTTTATGTTTTTATTTTTATTAGAATACCCTATATTGGTTTAATAAGTTTTAAGGGCGCCTCCACCGACTTGCCTCCGTATCCCATACCTCTTTTGAGGTGCCACTATATTACTTGGGAGACCTCCCACCAGTATATAGGACCATTGGAGGAGAGCGACCGTCTGGACCCAGAGTGTTCCAGAACACCGAGCGGAAACGGGTTTTTTCCGCATGCGATTGTCATTGGTTGCATCAGGGCAACCCACCTTTGTGAGTATTCATTACCCACATTATTATACAATCCACTTGTTCTAAAGTTACTGCACCATAAGGGCTCCTGGTCTCATCCTTTCCCTAGGCCGAAGACGTTCGTCACCTTAGTGTGGTGATCGTCATGGACCTTCTCAGACATTGTCAGGAGATGCACCAGAAAAACTCCTCATTTTATAGCACATCTATTACTCTAGTACACAATAGATTTGAGTCAACGGGGCACGAGTCAGTATGGACAGAGTAATTGACCCACTTAGGTTTGCTGGCAAAATTAGTGGGTCAAATATTTGATTTATCTCAATTATTGTGACTGTTACCTCCCCCATGCATGTTCTTTCTGATTAAAAAAAAATAGAATCCCTGCATTTACATTAAGTTTCTGAGGATTTCAACACTATAAATCACTTGCTCTTCTCTAGTTTCTTAATGTGACTTTGCTTAGTAAAATCTTGAGAACTATGTTTTTTTCCATAGTGAGAAGATGTACTCACAATAATGCAGCTGAGCAACTCCAACATGTGCCCTTATGATGTAGTGAAGTATGAGATCAGAAGCTGTTGCCATGTTCCGCAAAGAGGAAAAAAAAGTAAATACTCAAATCATTCCATTTAAATTTTCCCCAAATTTTCCAAATACAAATTTGCCTGTTTCAGTTTTTGCCTTGAAGATGCGGTTTAATACAAGAGGAAAGGTTCTGTGGTAACAAACCAAGTGCAAATCAAGTATTTTTTTTAGTACTGTATGGAAATTTCTACAAAGCCATGTAAAAAATATATCAAAGTATGCGGTTTATATCAGAGATAATTGGTATGTGGCATTCATAAGACATGCAGTGTATTACATAATGCATATCCAGTATCCAGTATGGCGAGAAAGTGGCATCTGTAAAAATAGGAGCAGCAATTCATTCTGTACATTTTTACACCTTATAGTGCAGTCTCCCTGATGATGTATTGTTTTGATTAACACCTGTTACCTAATCATCAGGGAATGTGCAGCCTTCTCTTTTCTTCTGAAAAACTGAATTATAAGCATGAATCCCAATGAAGTTGCAAGTCTTGACTATCTAAAAAGTCTGTACAGAAAACACTAGGGGTGGTTGTGCTAAGCGGGGTTAGATTCATTGCCGGAGGACCGGCTAGCTCCAACCAGTCCATACCATCACTAGGAGGTTCTGATATGTCTAGCCCTAGTGAGTCTCCTTGTGGAGAGAAGTGCAGATCAGAAGTGTCCATGGGTGAGGTAAGGTGGTCCAGCATAGCCAAACTGCTCAACATATGACTGTGTAGATCATCAATTAGTGGCACAGATGCAGAGCCATCCTGGTCCCCTTGAAGTAACTGAGTCCCAGTTGAATGTCCTAGAAAGTCCTCCAGCTGGCCTGGTGCTGTGGAAGGTTGTGAGGACATCTCATTTTGTGTGACTTCAATAGTGGAAGTGTGTGTTGTAGATGTTTGCTTAAGACTTGGCACTGGAAACTCTTTAGACTCAGAATCTAAATCTGCCAATAAGAAAAAATAAATAAATATATATATATATATATATAAATACATAATACACACAATAAAACACATATCTAAATACAGATGCAGGCATATACAGATTTTTTATTCTATTAAAGTGGTTTTCCATTGTCTAGGTTCCAGCCCTACATATTGTATCCAGAACACATACCATGAAACACCTTCTCTACCAAGCACCAATGATATACTGTGCCTGGCATATCCAAAGGCCTGGTATTAGTCTCCATACATGTCTCTTCCATAAATACTTGCCTCTAGTAGCCAGATCTGTGCATAAACAGCTATAGCCTCGAGTTCTAGGCCTTGAGAAAGGCATACACGGGTAAATGTGTTTGATTGGTGTTCTATTGTAAGGTTCGATTCATAGTGGTCAGTCGCATAATGCACACGTTATAATGAGTGTGAACTGCAATGGAGACTGGGCATAGACTTTAATACAAAGCCTGCATGCAGCGAGTTAGAATCACTTGATGCAGTACTGTGAACCAGCCCATAGGATTATATGGGCAGTGAGTTGATACACAGAATTATTCTGAAGCGCAACTGAGCACTGTGAACTATAGGGGATTTTCTTCCCATCTTTCTCTCATTTAAACCACCTCTCCATGGGCTTGATTCATTTAAGGTCAGTAAATATATTGTGCGCACACACAGCGCAAGTTAACAGTAGCATGACCACGCTAAACGCAGTCCTCTCAGTGTAGCATACGCTCTTAATGGGAACCTGAGATGGGCATTGCGGGTGTATTTATACTTACCTGGGGCCTCCTCTAATGCATGGGGTCCCTTACCATCCTTTTTGGCCACTCCGTCCTCTAGTAAATCCCCCCGGTAATCCGGCCGAGCTTGCTCTTCTGCGAATGCGCAGCACGCACGCCAACCCAGCCCCCCCCCCCCCCTGCAATCTTGCAGCTGGGAGTGTTCTATGCCTGTGCAGGGATTTACTAGGGAATGGAGTGGCCAAAGAGGATGGCAAAGGACTCCACGCACCTAATGGGGCTGGAGGAAGCCCCAGGCAAGTATAAATTAACCCACAATGTCCATGTCAGGTACACTTTAACTTGCTCCTAACTGCCACGCGACGTGCTTGTAGCGCGACTGTGGTAGTCCACTAGTCACTACTACATTAATTAAGATGGTCATGTCCTGTCTGAAGACAGTTCTTGTGTTTCACTGGCTTGTCTGCAGATGGTCTGCAGTAGTGCTGGCTTTCTGGTCTCATCATGTAGCAAGTGTGGTTCTATTTAAGAGCTGTGAAAGAACTCAACAGTGCCAGATCTTTGTGCTGCTTGCCCTGAGTCTCTGGAAATCCTTGGCCCCGATTCCTGATCTGTCCCTGTACTTGCAGATGTGTTGCCAAACCTTGCATTCCGTCCTGACGTCGCTCTTTTCCAGCTTTTTATGTGCGTATATTTGTATATGTATACATTTGTATATACTTCCTGTGTTTATACAGGTATTTAAAGGTATTTAGTTAGATAGGTTCACTGGGGTTTTGTGTACCCACTGTATTATGGGTTCCTTGCATGCAAGTTGTACATCCAGTGCTTTGTAATAAATGTTTTTGCAGGATATATCTTGTTTCAGCATTTGCTGCAAATTGTGGTCATCCCTCGGTCCTCTCTGTCCAGTTTGCTTCTAAGCAACTGAAGGCCTGTCTTACATTAGTGAACATTACATAGTTAGATACTGGAAGTATTTTTCATAGAGAGATGAAGCCAAAATGGAACTTTTTGGCTTAAATGAAAAGCGTAACTTTAGAAGAAAGAAAAACACTGCATTCCACCATAAAAAAAAAAACTTATGCTACTAAAACATAGTGTGGTAATTTTCTCTAAGCTTATTTTGCTGCATCTGGGCCTGGACAGCTTGCCAGCATTGACAGAACAATCAATTCTTACCTATACCAAATAATTCAAAAGGAAAATTGCAAAACATTTCTGTGAGCTACAGTGGGTAATGCAGCAAAACAATGGCCACAATTCACTAAGATCATGCTGGTGATAATAAGGCAAGTGAAAACTTATCACCACACATCGATCGGTATTTTGAGTCACTAAAGAAGCTTGCCTTAGTAACATGTAGCGATACGTTTTCACAGTGAGAGTGTTATAATTCCAGTCCTTAAAGGGGCACTATGGCGAAAAATTGTAACATTTAAAATACGTGCAAACAAACAAATAAGTACATTTTTTTCCAGAGTAAAAATGAGCCATAAATTACTTTTCTCCTATGTTGCTGTCACAGTAGGTAGAAGAAATCTGACAGAAGCAACAGGTTTCAGACTAGTCCATCTCTTCATAGGGGATTCTCAGCAAGGCTTTTATTCTTTATAAAGATATTCCCTAAAAAGGATTTAAACAATGATGCTGGACAGCTTCCCTGCTCGCTACACAGTTTTTTTGGCAGTTGGACAAAGCAACTGCCATTCACTAAGTGCTTTTGAAAATAAATAAATCCCTGAGAATACCCTATGAAGAGATGAACTAGTGCAAAACCTGTCAATTCTGTCAGATTTCTACTACCTACTGTAAGTGACAGCAACATAGATGAAAAGTAATTCATGGCTCATTTTACTCTGGAAAAAAATGTACTTATTTGTATGTGTCTGCACATATTTTAAATTTTACAATTTTTCGCCATAGTGCCCCTTTAACTACTTTGGCCTCCTGGATGTACTAGCTACGCCCAGGAGGCCATGTGCGCTGCCCCCCGCTGCCGATCGCGCGCGTGCACGCGCACTCCCGGCCCGCGGTTCGCTAGCCAGGCAATCAGTGAATCGGGCTATGGAGCCCGATCACTGATTGCTCTCCCCCCGAGAAAAACCGTCAGCTTCGCACGGAAGCTGAGGTTTTTCTGTTCCTATTTCCCCCGACGTCACTCTAAGCGTCCGTGTTATGCTTAGAGTGACGTCATTGTAAACAAACTCATGGCTGCCATCTTGTGGCCAAAAAGCTAACTGCAGGAAAATGCAAAAAAAAATTAAAAAATAGACCAATATGTCCTAAAAAAATTGATTTGCATCCCACCCTCCCAAAAATACCTACATAAAATGTTTAATAATAATAAAAAAAAACATTACAATTAAAAAAAAAAAACACAAATATTTACCTAAGGGTCTAAACTTTTTAAATATCTATGTAAACATGAAATATTTATATATTTTTTTAATTATAAGCTTGTAAATAGTGATGGATGCAAAACGGAAAAAATGCACTTTTATTTCCAAGTAAAATATTGTCGCCATACATTGTGATAGGGACATAATTTAAACGGTGTAATAACTGGGAGAAATGGGCACATACAATATGTGAGTTTTAATTGTGGAGGCATGTATTATTTTAAAACTATAATGGCCAAAAACTGAGAACTAATGCATTTTTTCTGTTTTTTCCTTATTCCTCCTGTTAAAATGCATTTACAGTAAAGTGGCTCTTAGCAAAATGTACCCCCCCCCCCAAAGAAAGCCCAATTGGTGGCGGAAAAAACGAGACATACATCAGTTCATTGTGATAAGTAGTGATAAAGTTATAGGCTAATGAATGGGAGGTGAACATTGCTCGGAAGCATAAAGTGAAAACGACTGAAGGCTGAAGTGGTTAAGTTATCACCTCTGTAGTTATTTTTACATGCAGTAGATAGGGAGGGGAGGAGAACATACAGATAGGATGTTGCTCCCCCCCCCCTCCTGCTGCCTCCCCTGTGTGTATGTCTGTGTGTTTACATAAGCTTAATGCCTTTCTCTTCCTCCTCCATGTGCTTGCTGTGTATTTCTCTCTAAACACAGTCCCCTCTGTATAAAAGCCTTTAAAATAAAGCAGGCAGCTCAGAATCCTGCACTATACATTGCTGTCTCTAGTAACACTCTGCTTAACAACAGCTCAAGCCAGGTGATAATTCCTCACACACTTTACAGTTGTTATTACTTGCATTCCTCTCTGTGAATTAACATCCAGTCTTTAAGTTTAGGATTCAGTCATTAATTTAAAGTGGATCCGAGAAAAACTTTTACTCATTGCATAATTGTGTTCCTTTCATATAGTTTATAGGGCATTCCTCAAGCCAAATACTTTTTTTTGGTTTTAATACTCCAATTCCCTATAAACTAAACAAGCCTCGCCCACAGCTTCTCTTGGCACTCTGAGACTTAGTAGCAAGGGCTTATGGGAGCTCAGTCTGTGCAGGAAGAGGAGGAGGTTACTAGCCAGAGTTTTCAGAGGCAGAGGGGAGGAGTGAAGTTTTCACAGGCTGAGGGCTGGAGATGCAAAGCCGCTTGCCTGTGTGTAATGTGACAAACAGAACATGGCCGCTCTCATTGTATCACAGGAATAAATAATCGTAAACTGCTGAAGCGGTCTACAGCTAGATTTGCTGTGTAAAGTATCTAAACTTTAGATAAGATATATACACAAGTTACTTGTTCTAGTTCGTTTTTCATCTCAGATCCGCTTTAAGGATTCAGTTGTTAACTGAAGGAATCATTTCTTAACTTAAGGACAGAATTTTAAGGTTTGCCTGAGGTAAAGTGCTTAGTGAATACTAAATGACCATGGTAATAACAGTAAACACAGCTAAGAATCCTTATTAAAGACAGGGGATAAGCATCGATCCAATGATCCTGAAATTGGACCTGTACTCTTGCACAGGACAGAAGGAAAACACAGAGAAATGCACCCTGTATGTATATAGAGAATGTGTCCTGTTCAATTCCCCCTCATTTGTGTCTAATCATAAGTTTATGCTTTATGATATGTATATGTTAAGTAGGTGCCTATTGGTACCTGGCATAAAAGGGAACTTCCTGATGAGAAAGGCAGGTCTCAACATATCACCACTAGTAATGACTGGAAAATTCTCCTAACATTTTAATCTCTTCTGATCGAAGAAGTGGAAGCAATGCTAGCAAATAAAAGCCATTACCTGCCACTGAATTAACTCGTTGAGCATAGTTTTTAGCTAATTAACTGGCAGCTTTGAAGTGACCTCCAGGAGATTTGGGCACAGGATAAAGCCGATAGATGGCTAACCCTGCTCCTGCACAAGTCTCGGCAGCGTTAATTACTAGTTCCCCTCCAGGCCACCATGGATAGTGGGGGAAAAATGTAATTCGTCTTCCAGCTATTGCTGGCGGCCAAATTACAGTGTTTCTGTAGTAATTTGTGCTTTGTCTTTTGACGGCCCCCAAATTACTCACTGAGCACCGCTATAGCCGTAATTCCTATTACGGCCTTTGGATGGTGACGCCGGCTATGCCCAAATCTCCTGCGCTGGTTTTACAGTGCTCGGGAAGAAAGAATCACATGATCTGATGGTGGTTGCCTTCAAAAGCAACCCAGAATTGTGAGTATATTTTCACCACAATAGACCAGCTCACGCAACGATAATACACGATATCGGGCTCCCGGTGTCCTTGTGTCTTTTTATCTCTATTCGTTATACATGTTAATCAGGTCACCTCTCCTTCGCCTTTTTTCCAAGTGAAAAAAGCCAGTTTGTCCGACCTTTCTTGGTAAGCAAGCTCTTCCATCCCTCTGATTAATTTAGTCGCCATCTTTGTACCCGTTCCAGGTGGTCTATTTCCTTTCTATAATGTGGTGCCCAAATCTGTATTCCATACTCCAGATGTGGCCTCACAAGTGATTTATACAGAGGGAGTAGCATACTAGCATCTCGAGATATTATTTCCTAGGATTTTATTTGCTTTAGCTACCGCCTCTTGGCATTGCATACGATTACCTGACTTGTTATCGACCAGTATTCCTAAGTCCTCCTCAAGTCTTATGTTCCCAGCTGTATGCCATATATTTTTTACTAGCTGAGGGCCCAGTGTTGCCCGGGTATGTATTTGGCTGGTGTTGGTTCCACCCACGTTTTCTAATCCTAACACAGAATTACTCAGTTACTCAATGACCTAGTTTGTGAGCTTTGCGGTCTGTGGCATCAATAATTTGCATTGAAATTAAACAAATCTGATTGGCTGTGGCTCCACCCCTTTTCTGAATTTGAACCCCAGTCACCCAATGACCAACTGTACCAGGTTTGAAGCTTGTGCCATTAACAGTACAAAAATGGCATCAATTAAATATTCCCCTTGAAAATCAATAGCTGAATTTTGATTGGCTTTTGTAGGCTCCATCCACTTTCCTGAATATTAATCCCAGTCATTTGTTGGTCTGTCCCTGGCGTGCTTTTTATGTAGGGAAGACCAAACGTGAGCTATGATCCCGAATTGGTGAGCATATCACGTTTTAGCCATTTATTTAGGAAAGGGTTCTTTACAGTAAGAGTGATTAAGATGTGGAATGCATTGCCACAGGAAGTCGTTATGGCAAACTCTATACCTGCATTTAAAGGGGGCGTAGATGCTTTCCTTGCATTGAAAGACATTGATGGCTACAATTACTAGGTAATGCCTAATGATGTTGATCCAGGGATTTTATCTGATTGCCATCTGGAGTCGAGAAGGAATTTTTCCCTTCAGGGGCTAATTGGACCATGCCTTGTAAGGGTTTTTTCACCTTCCTCTGGCTCAACAGGGATATGTGAGGGAGCAGGCTGGTGTTGTACTTTATACTGGTTGAACTCGATGGACGTATGTCTTTTTTCAACCAAAATAATTATGTAACTATGTAACTATCACCAGTATTTGGGGTAAACATAAAAACAAAGATAAGAATGTGGATGATCTGTTTGTCCTTACTCCGGTGGCCCAGCACTTCAGAACCGCACATGGTGGTAGATACGATCAAATCCGCTTTATTGGTTTGGACCGTGTACATAGCACTATACGTGGCGGTAATTTTGACCGCCTTCTTTTGCAAAGAGAGGCTCGGTGGATTTATGAACTAGCAGCTACTGTACCCCCTGACCTTAATGAATCCTTTGTCTTTTCGCCATTCCTGCTTACCTAGTTGTCTGCGGAGCCCCTCCTGCGCTTCTACCTAACATCCTGCTGCATCTTTTATTCTATTTCCCCTGATAGTTTTTTACTTCAGGTTATTTAGGGATCTTTTCCCCTTAAAACTTTGTCTTCATGCACCTAGGTGTGCGGATCATGGCCATTTTGTTGAGGCCATGTCTTCCTATTGCATATAAATGTTAATATTTCAGGGGGTTTACTCCAGCCACTCTTATAATCTCATATACAGTGGTGTGAAAAACGATTTGCCCCTTCCTGATTTCTTAATCTTTTGCATGTTTGTCACACTTAAATGTTTCTGCTCATCAAAAACCGTTAACTATTAGTCAAAGATAACCTAATTGAACACAAAATGCAGTTTTAAATGATGGTTTTTATTATTTAGTGAGAAAAAAAACTCCAAATCTACATGGCCCTGTGTGAAAAAGTGATTGCCCCCCTTGTTAAAAAATAACTTAAAGGTGGTTTATTACACCTGAGTTCAATTTCTGTAGTCACCCCCAGGCCTGATTACTGCCACACCTGTTTCAATCAAGAAATCACTTAAATAGGAGCTATCTGACACAGAGAAGTAGACCAAAAGCACCTCAAAAGCTAGACATCATGCCAAGATCCAAAGAAATTCAGGAACAAATGAGAACAAAAGTACTGTAATTGAAACCTATCAGTCTGGTAAAGGACATAAAGCCATTTCTAAAGCTTTGGGACTCCAGCGAACCACAGTGAGAGCCATTATCCACAAATGGCAAACACATGGAACAGTGATGAACCTTCCCAGGAGTGGCCGGCCGACCAAAATTACCCCAAGAGCACAGAGAAAACTCATCCGAGAGGCCACAAAAGACCCCAGGACAACATCTAAAGAACTGCAGGCCTCACTTGCCTCAATTAAGGTCAGTGTTCACGACTCCACCATAAGAAAGAGACTGGGCAAAAACGGCCTGCATGGAAGATATCCAAGGCGTAAACCACTTTTAAGCATAAAGAACATTAAGGCTCGTCTCAATTTTGCTAAAAAAACATCTCAATGATTGCCAAGACTTTTGGGAAAATACCTTGTGGACCGACGAGACAAAAGTTGAACTTTTTGGAAGGTGCGTATCCCGTAGAAGTAACACAGCATTTCAGCAGAAGAACATCATACCAACAGTAAAATATGGTGGTGGTAGTGTGATGGTCTGGGGTGGTTTTGCTGCTTTAGGACCTGGAAGGCATGCTGTGATAGATGGAACCATGAATTCTACTGTCTGCCAAAAAATCCTGAAGGAGAATGTCCGGCCATCTGTTCGTCAACTCAAGCTGAAGCGATCTTGGGTGCTGCAGCAGGACAATGACCCAAAACACACCAGCAAATCCACCTCTGAATGGCTGAAGAAAAACAAAATGAAGACTTTGGAGTGGCCTAGTCAAAGTCCTGACCTGAATCCTATTGAGATGTTGTGGCATGGCCTTAAAAAGGCGGTTCATGCTAGAAAACCCTCAAATAAAGCCGAATTACAACAATTCTGCAAAGATGAGTGGGCCAAAATTCCTCCAGAGCGCTGTAAAAGACTTGTTGCAAGTTATCGCAAACGCTTGATTTCAGTTATTGCTGCTAAGGGTGGCCCAACCAGTTATTAGGTTCAGGGGGCAATTTCTTTTTCACACAGGGCCATGTAGGGTTTGAGGTTTTTTTCTCACTAAATAATAAAAACCATCATTTAAAACTGCATTTTGTGTTCAATTATGTTATCTTTGACTAATAGTTAACGTTTTTTGATGAGCAGAAACATTTAAGTGTGACAAACATGAAAAAAAAAAAAAGAAATCAGGAAGGGGGCAAATAGTTTTTTACACCACTGTAACTTAAAGTTAGTAAGTATGTATGAGTTTGCATATAAATCTAAATCATATAAATCTTATTTGTAATTTTGTTTTGACGCCGGTTTCTGTTCAGCTCCGTTTGCCCTCCCCTCCTCCCCCCCGTTGTGGACGCAGTGTTATTTTGTTTCCCTGCGTTCCAGGCGGCGTGAGTTTGTGGGTGGGGCACAGCATCCCTTTGCTTCCGCGTCTGCCATCTAGAGTGCAGGTGATTCCAACTTCCTGCCTCCGGTTGGTAGGCGGTTTGTGTCTGACCTGCTGGGAGCTGATGCATTTCCGGGATATCGGGTGTTTCTCTGCATAAAGTGCCCGGACTGAAAGTTGCTTGCTAACCACGCCTCCCTCGAAAAAGCTGGCCGCTTGCCAGCGAAACATGTCGGGTCATTACGGCATGGCTCTTCTACTAGCATCGCTGCTTGGCCTCCCTCTACAGAACCGCTACAAGCTGAACCCTGCATACCGCCTACAGCACGCATTGCACACTCAGAGATTCCACCGTTAACAGGGACTGCTCCCTTCGAAACTATCATACTTCTGGCAGCGGTTTATTGCTGTCTCCCCACAGACGGTAGCCATTGTTGGCTGGATCTCCTGTTTGACTGGACTCACAGTGGTTAACGGTCAGTACAAGCATCACCCCATAGTGGACAACGCATCTCAGCTTGTGAGTTTTCCTCCTGCTGGTCTCTTCAGGAGGTACCCATTTGAGATATCAATACTACATAGATCTTTATGAGCGATTGCTGTCTTCTGGATGGTAAGATACCCTTGATACATTGCCTCTATGGAACGCCGTTTTTTGGCTTCTGCTGCTGCTTCTGCTCCTGCTTATGAATCCTCATGGCTTCGCTGACTCTTTACCAGCTTTATTGAAATGGATGTTTTTCCACTGATTTATGGGCAGCCAGCGGCAAGTTGTTATACATCGTTCCTCATATTAAGACTGTTGTTTTTCAAGTCTGTGAGATCTCACTAACATCTATATCGCTTTGCCTGTTCACATGGCCAGTGCTCATTGTGATCTCTGATCTTATAGTGACCTGCTGTTGGTCTTCAGCAACACTGCTTTTCAGTTGGACATACCTGGGTTGGGGTTCCCTGAGGATATCCAGCGTTAGTGGGGTCATTTTGTATGTCAATCTGCCTTTAATATTTGCTAACTTGGTGGGTTTGGGGGCTGTGTTGGTGTGTATGTGAAGGCACCGGTTTGGGTGTTGGGTGGACATCTAGTAGCTTTTTAATTGATATATATGTGTTTTTTTGTTTTTGTATTTTTTGTCTAAATAAAGTTTTTTTTTAATATTTTTATAAAAAAATACCAGGTTTATTGGTTGGCTCTACTCCCCTCCTCTCTTTATCCTACTTTTTTTCATTAATCCCAGTCACTCAGTGACCAACTGTGCAAAGTTTGAGAACCTACCATTAACAGTGTAAGAATGGCTGCAGTTTACATTTTCCCAGTGAAATTTGTATTTGTCTCCACGCACTTTTTGGTTATGGGGATAAAAAGAATCCTATATGTTATTCTAGGTAATGTACTAAGTGTGCCAAATTTCATGCAAATCCGTTCAGCCATTGTTGCGTGATTGAGTAACAAACATCCAAACTTTTGCATTTATAATATTAGTGAGATGATGATCTACCATTGGTACGTCCAAGGTGTATGACTTAAATTAAACATTACATTAAATTTCATCTGCCACGTGCCTGCCCATATGGCCATGTTGTCAAGGTCCTGTTGTAATATGGCATTATCAGTCTTCGCGTTGATAATTCTGCATAATTTTGTATCAGCAAAGATGGCTACATTACTCTGTATTCCGTCTACTAGATCATTAATGAATAAATTGAAAAGAATAGGAAAAAGTACTGACTCCTGTGGTACTCCACTACTAACAGTTTCCAGTTTTGAGTATGTGCCGTTTACCACCACTCTTTTCCTTCTATCCCTTAACCAGTTCTCTATCAAGATACACACATTTTCTCCTAGTCACTGTATCCTCAGCTTTTGTACTAGGCTATTGTGGGGAACAGTGTCAAAAGCCTTTGCAAAGTCCAAGTACACTACATTGTTGTCCCTGTGAGCTAAACATACCTCCAGATGGAATGCAATGATGTGTCAGCTTGTAAATATTACAGAGCCACACTAATCCAACATGCATACAGACTGTTTCAGATTGGTTGATCCTAATCACTGCATGACATGGATTAATGTGGCTCATTGCATTCCTGTGCATCTGGAGGTGTGTTTAGCTCACAAGGACAACAATAGATAATTTGCATATTTCAGCAGTGATGCACTGGGAGACATCTCGGAGCTCACTCCAACCTGAATTATTGCAAATAATTGTTTAACCAATTAACCTTCCTGGCCGTAAAACTTACGTCCAGGAGGCCATGCGCGCTCCCGGCCCGCGGTTTGTTAGCCAGGCAATCAGTAAATCGGGCTATGGTGCCCGATCACTGATTCCTCTCCCCCGCAGAAAAAGCGACAGCTTCTCTCGGAAGCTTCGCTTCTTCTGGCTCTAGCTTCCCCCATGCATCTAAGCGTATGTTACGGCAAAAAGTAAAACTACAACTAAATGTAAAAAAATGATAAACTACACATATATTTACATTTAAAAATTACAATTTACATCCCACCCTCCCAAAAATACCCACATAAAATGTTTAATAAAAAAAACAAAAACCATTACAATAAAAAAAACCCTGTAAATATTTACCTAAAGGTCTAAACTTTTTAAATATCAATGTAAAGATGAAATATTTTTTTTTTTAATTATAAGCTTGTAAATAGTGATGGATGCAAAATGGAAAAAAATGCACTTTTATTTCCAAATAAAATATTGTCGCCATACATTGTGATAGGGACAGAATTTAAACGGTGAAATAACCGTGACAAATGGGTAAATACAATGCATCGGTTTTAATTATGGAGGCATGTATTATTTTAAAACTATAATGGCCGAAAACTAAGAAATAATGATTTTTTTCCCGTTTTTTTCTTATTCTTCCTGTTAAAATGCATTTACAGTAAAGTGGCTCGTAGCAAAATGTACCCCCCAAAAAAAGCCTAATTGGTGGCGGAAAAAACAAGATATAGATCAGTTTATTGTGATAAGTAGTGATACAGTTATAGGCTAATCAATGGGAGGTGAACATTGATCGGATGCACAAAGGGAAAACGACTGAATGCGAAGTGGTTAAAGAAGGCAAACTTTTGTTTTCCATAGCATTTTAGTAAGAGGCCTTCTTGGTCCATTGTAGCCCCCTACACACTCCAATGAGTTCACCATGACCTTGCTGGGTAGTCTGTAAGTGCATATTAAGTAAGTAAACATCTTATGTATTCATCTTATAAACATCTTATGTACTCATTCATAAACAACATTGCAGAAGAGGAGAGTTGCCTGAAGATGGCAGGCTCTGCATGTTGCTCTGTCTTTTTTGTTTTGTTTTATGTGTTTTTGTTTTTTAACATTGCCTTATGCAACCCAACCATATAACCTTCACCAGCAAAAAAATACTAAGCATTTGGAACTCAGCTGTACCAGATCTACCCCTGGATATTTATCTACTCTTGACCTTCTCAGGATTCTAACCAGTGAAGCTACAGTGCTGAATCGAGCAGTGAGGCTTACATGAAGAGGCAAAGGTTATCTGGCGCGCCTGGTGCAGAGGACTGCATTCACTACTACCTGGAATTATATTCTCTAATGTCAAGTCGATATGCAACAAACTAGATGAGCTTTAACTACTAATCAGGACAAAGAAGGACTTTTACCTCTCTGCTGCTCTTTGCTTCACAAAGCTATCTAAACTTATTCCAGACAATGTTTTTGCAGATTAATTTACATTCTATAGATCAGACCTGGACACACTAATCCAGCCTTTCCCAACCTTTTTACCTTGGAGGAACCCTGTTAATAACTTTTGGATCTCAAGGAACCCCTGCAAACAATTTTTTGGTCTCAAGGAACCCCTACATTTAGTTTTCAGGAGGCATGGTCTTTAAGTAGGTTAGGCTGCTAATTTCACTATCTCCTATTACACTGCCACTCATTATACTGTCTCCTGACCCCCCCCAATTTAGTGCTTCTTGTTACAGTACCACCTATTATAGTGTGCTCTATTATACTTCCCCCACGATGGGGTAAAATGCCAAGGAACCCCTGCAGAGTCCTCAAGGAACCCTGGGGTTCCAGGGAACCCTGGTTGAAAAAGCCTGCACTAATCTCTGGCAAAACCAAAGGTGGTTCTATATTAATGATAAGTGGTGCATGGATGTTACAATTAACCACTTCCCGACCGCCGTATAGACAAATGGCGGCGGTCCTTGTAGGGGCATGGGCGGCGCGATCGCGTCATCCGTGACGCGATCGGCTGCCAGGGACTGGCTCCGCCCACCTGGCGCTGTAACCCGCCGGCCGCTCGGAAGCGCCGGCGGGTTACTAGCACCCAGATCGCCGCATACAAAGTGTATAATACACTTTGTAATGTTTACAAAGTGTATTATACAGGCTGCCTCCTGCCCTGGTGGTCCCAATGTCCGAGGGACCACCAGGGCAGGCTGCAGCCACCCTATGTCGCACCCAAGCACACTGATTCCCCCCCCCTGCCCCAGATCGCCCACAGCACCCCTCAGACACCCCCCCTGGCCACCCCCCAGACCCCTGTTTGCACCCAATCACCCCCCTAATCACCAATCAATCACTCCGTCACTATCTGTCAACGCTAATTTTTTTTAATCCCCCCCCCTGCCCCCTCCTGATCACCCCCCCCCACCCCTCAGGTTCTCCCCAGACCCACCCCCCTGTGTACTGTATGCATCTATCCCCCTGATCACCTGTCAATCACCCATCAATCACCCCCTGTCACTGCCACCCATCAATCACCCCCTAACCTGCCACTTGCGGGCAATCTGATCACCCACCCACACCAATAGATCGCCCGCAGATCCGACGTCAGATCACCTCCCAAGTGCAGTGTTTACATCTGTTCTCTACCCTAAACACCCACTAATTACCCATCAATCACCCCCTATCACCACCTGTCACTGTTACCCATCAGATCAGACCCTAATCTGCCCCTTGCGGGCACCCAATCACCCGCCTATACGCTCAGATTGCCCTCAGACCCCCCCTTATCAATTCGCCAGTGCAATATTTACATCTGTTCTTCCCTGTAATAACCCACTGATCACCTGTCAATCACCCATCAATCACCCCCTGTCACTGCCACCCATGAATCAGCCCCTAACCTGCCCCTTGCGGGCAATCTGATCACCCACCCACACCAATATATTGCCCGCAGATCTGACTTCAGATCACCTCCCAAGTGCAGTGTTTACATCTGTTCTCTACCCTAAACACCCACTAATTACCCATCAATCACCCCCTGTCACTGCTACCTATCAGATTAGACCCCTATCTGCCCCTAGGGCACTCAATCACCCGCCCACACCCTCAGAACGCCCTCAGGCCCCAGCCCTGATCACCTCGCCAGTGCATTGCTTGCATCTATTCCCCCCTCTAATCACACCTTGAGACACCCATCAATCACCTCCTGTCACCCCTAGCACACCTACCCATCAGATCAGGCCCTAATTTGCCCCGTGTGGGCTCCTGATCACTCGGCCAAACCCTCAGATCCCCCTCAGACCCCCTTCCGATCACCTCCCCAGTGCATTGATTGCATCTATTTTCCCCTCTAACCACCCCCTGAGACACCCATCAATCAACTCCTGTCACCCCCCTAGCACTCCTATCCATCAGATCAGGCCCAATACAACCTGTCATCTAAAAGGCCACCCTGCATATGACCGGTTCCACAAAATTCGCCCCCTCATAGACCACCTGTCATCAAAATTTGCAGATGCTTATACCCCTGAACAGTCATTTGGAAACATTTGGTTTCCAGACTACTCACGGTTTTGGGCCCGTAAAATGCCAGGGCGGTATAGGAACCTCACAAAGTGACCCCATTTTAGAAAAAAGACACCCCAATGTATTCTGTTAGGTGTATGACGAGTTCATAGAAGATTTTATGTTTTGTCAAAAGTTAGCGAAAATTGATTTTTATTTGTTTTTTTTTTTTTTCACAAAGTGTCATTTTTCACTAACTTGTGACAAAAAATAAAATCTTCTATGAACTCGCCATACACCTAACGGAATACCTTGGGGTGTCTTCTTTCTAAAATGGTGTCACTTGTGGGGTTCCTATACTGCCCTGGCATTTTAGGGGCCCTAAACCGTGAGTTGTAGTCTAGAAAACAAATGCCTCAAAATGACCTGTGAATAGGACGTTGGGCCCCTTAGCGCACCTAGGCTGCAAAAAAGTGTCACACATGTGGTACCGCCGTACACAGGAAAAGTAGTATAATGTGTTTTGGGGTGTATTTTTACACATACCCATGCTGGGTGGGAGAAATCTCTCTGTAAATGGACAATTGTGTGTAAAAAAAATCAAACAATTGTCATTTACAGAGATATTTCTCCCACCCAGCATGGGTATGTGTAAAAATACACCCCAAAACACATTATACTACTTCTCCTGAGTACGGCGGTACCACATGTGTGGCACTTTTTTACACCCTAAGTACGCTAAGGGGCCCAAAGTCCAATGTGTACCTTTAGGATTTCACAGGTCAGGAAAGAAGACACCCAAAGGTATTCCGTTAGGAGTATGGTGAGTTCATAGAAGATTTTATTTTTTGTCACAAATTAGCGGAAAATGACGCTTTGTGAAAAAAAAAAACAATTAAAATCAATTTCCGCTAACTTGCGACAAAAAATAAAATATTCTATGAACTCGCCATACTCCTAACGGAATACCTTGGGGTGTCTTCATTCTAAAATGGGGTCATTAGTGGGGTTCCTATACTGCCCTGGCATTTTAGGGGCCCTAAACCGTGAGGAGTAGTCTTGAAACAAAAATGACCTGTGAAATCCTAAAGGTACTCATTGGACTTCGGGCCCCTTAGCGCAGTTAGGGTGCAAAAAAGTGCCACACGTGGTATCGCCGTACTCAGGAGAAGTAGTATACGGTGTTTTGGGGTGTATTTTTACACATACCCATGCTGGGTGGGAGAAATGTCTCTGTAAATGACAAGTGTTTGATTTTTTTTTACACACAATTGTCCATTTACAAACAATTGTCATTTACAGAGATATTTCTCCCACCCAGCATGGGTATGTGTAAAAATACACCCCAAAACACATTATACTACTTCTCCTGAGTATGGCAATACCACATGTGTGGCACTTTTTTGCAGCCTAACTGCGCTAAGGGGCCCAAAGTCCAATGAGCACCTTTAGGCTTTACAGGGGTGCTTACAATTTAGCACCCCCCAAAATGTTAGGACAGTAAACACACCCCACAAATGACCGCATTTTGGAAAGTAGACACTTCAAGGTATTCAGAGAGGAGCATAGTGAGTCCGTGGCAGATTTCATTTTTTTTGTCGCAAGTTTTTTTTTGTCACAAAGTGTCATTTTCCGCTTACTTGTGACAAAAAATAATATCTTCTATGAACTCACTATGCCTCTCAGTGAATACTTTGGGATGTCTTCTTTCCAAAATGGGGTCATTTGGGGGGTATTTATACTATCCTGGAATTCTAGCCCCTCATGAAACATGTCAGGTGGTCAGAAAAGGCAGAGATGCTGGAAAATGGGAAAATTCACTTTTTGCACCATAGTTTGTAAACGCTATAACTTTTACCCAAACCAATAAATATAGGCTGAATGGGGTTTTTTTAATCAAAAACATGTTTGTCCACATTTTTCGCGCTGCATGTATACAGAAATTTTACTTTATTTGAAAAATGTCAGCACAGAAAGTTAAAAAAATCATTTTTTTTGACAAAATTCATGTCTTTTTTGATGAATATAATAAAGAGTAAAAATCGCAGCAGCAATCAAATAGCACCAAAAGAAAGCTGTATTAGTGAGAAGAAAAGGAGCCAAAATTCATTCAGGTGGTAGGTTGTATGAGCGAGCAATAAACCGTGAAAGCTGCAGTGGTCTGAATGGAAAAAAAGTGCCTGGTCCTTAAAGGGAAGGTTCAAGCAAAATAAAAAAATGAGTTTCACTTACCTGGGGCTTCTACCAGCCCCATGCAGCCATCCTGTGCCCTCATAGTCACTCACTGATGCTCCAGTCCCCCGCTGGCAGCTTGCCGACCTCGGAGGTCGGCGGGTCGCATTGCGTACATTTTTACGCATTCCCGCTAGTGTAGGAACATTAACACATACATTTTACGCGTTACTGGTTCAATGCGTACATTTTTACGCATTGAACCAGTAATGCGTAAAAATGTATGTGTTAATGTTCCTGCACTAGCGGGAATGCGTAAAAATGTACGCAATGCGTCCCGCCGACCTCTGAGGTCGGCAAGCTGCCAGCAGAGGACTGGAGCAGCAGTGAGTGACTACGAGGGCACAGGATGGCTGCATGGGGCTGGTAGAAGCCCCAGGTAAGTGAAACTCATTTTTTTATTTTGCTTGGACATTCCCTTTAAGGGGGGTAAAGCCCACGGTCCTCAAGTGGTTAAGAGGACATGCTCGGCTGGGATGGAAACACTCTTCATAAACTGCAGACCCTACTATTCAACCCATGAGTTTTATTCTGGTTGCTGTGTACATCCCACCACAAACATGCCTGCAGCCTGCACTCCAGGACCTTGCGGATCAAATCACTGAGGTGGAAAGGGGGTACCCTGATTCTTTTAGCATCATTCTGAAGGATTTCAACAGTGCTAACCTAAACACAGAACTTCCTAAATACAGGCAACACGTCACAAGTACAACTAGAGAAGGTAAAACACTTGATCACTGTTACACCACAATTAAGGACTCGTATCTCTCTGCCAGCAGAGAAGCTCTGGGGAACTCTGATCATGCCGTGATACACCAATAGAAGAAAAAGACTGGGTCTCCACCTGGATAAATGCAATTGTAGCACTATTTTATTGCACCATAGTGACAAATCAACAGGACGTTTCAGCCAGCAGGCCTTTATCAAGTGGCCTGTAACACTTGATAAAGGCCTGCTGGCCGAAACGTCGTGTTGTTTTGTCACTATGGTTCAATAAAATAGTGCTACAATTGCATTTATCCAGGTGGAGACCCAGTCTTTTTCTTCTATTGCTGTGGATTGTTGCACCTTGAAGGATCCGGGTGTGGACTGGTTGACTCCCTGGCTTCACATATTATTGCAGTTGAGCTTCTAGGACTGCTTTTTTTTTCCATGCCCTGATACAGCTCATCCCAACATACAAATAAGACTACAAGAAACAAGACTAAAAGCTGTGAAATAGGTAGTGTTCACAGAAATGGACTAGCAAAGCAATAGAAAAACTACAGAGCTGCTTTGATTCAACAGACTGGAACACATTCAAACAATCCACCGGTGATCTAAATGTTACATTTTTTTTTACAACGCCACAGAATATGTTGGCACTTATAAATCAATAATAATAAATGTATATACCGACGTTGTGAGATCAAATACTACCATTTATAAAGAGACCTGCGTCCCCATGAAAAATGCGCATCAGGTAAAACAAAGATAAACCCTGGTTTACATTGCATCTTAGAAAGCTGCGCCACAAAAAAGAAAGGGCATATCGTACAGGTAACAAAGTCCTCTATAAAGCTGCTAGATCAGCGCTGGGTAAACTCCAGCCAGCCCGATAGGCGGCTGGATTCCTCTCCTCCCTCCCTGCAGAGTCTCCAGTGGGCGATAACAGGGGGTTAAACTCTCTACATGAGATCACCAACTACAAAAGGAAAGCCCCACAATGATAACCTACAGTTTGCAAATAAGCTGAATACATTATGTTGTAGGTTTGATACAACTAACAATAGCCATCCATATCTAGACTATTCGCATAATTTGCATCTTTGTACCAATAGACAAGCCAAGCACTTCAACCAGCCAACATCTCCACCCCATGTGATGCCTCAGCATCTACACAGCCGCAATCTGCTGACCTGTTCCCAGATTGGCACCCTCTATCAATATGCAAAGAAGAGGTAAACAAGCATTTCAAAACACAAAATATTAACCACTTGCCGACCGCCCACAGCCGATGGGCGGCGGCAAAGTGGACGCCGAAATGACCGCAATACGCCGAACGGCGGCGGCTCCTTTCGGCTCGTAGGGGCAGCGATCGCGTCACTGGTGACGCGCGCTGCCCCTGGTAACAGGCCCCGCCCACCCGTGACGTCATCCCGCCAGCCGGTAGTAAACGCCGGTGGGATGTTACCCGCTCGATCGCCGCATACAAAGTGTATAATACACTTTGTAATGTATACAAAGTGTATTATACAGACTGCCTCCTGCCCTGGTGGTCCCAGTGATTGAGGGACCACCAGGGCAGGCTGCAGTCCTCCATGTCTGCACCAAACACACTGATCTGCCCCCCCCCCCCTGCCCTCTGATCGCCCACAGCACACCTCATCCACCCCCCAGACCCGTTTGCACCCAATCACCCCCTAATCACCCATCAATCACTCCCTGTCAGCGCTATTTTTTTTTATTAGGTCCTAATCTGCCCCTGGGGGCTCCTGATCAACCCCCCCACCCCTTAGATCCTCCCCAGACCCCCCCCCCCCGTGTACTGTATACATCTATCCTCCCCTATAATCACCCAATGGTCACCTGTCAATCATCCCCTGTCACCACCACTTATCAGAGATCGGACCCTAAACTGCTCCTGCGGGCACCCAAACACCCGCCCACACCCTCAGATCGCCCGCAGACCCACCGTCATATCACCACCAAAGTGCATTGTTTACATCTGTTCTTCCCTCTAATCACCCCCTAATTATCCATCAATCACTCCCTGTCAATATCTGTCAGCGCTGCTTTATAGATTAGGCCCCTAACTGCCCTCTGGGGGCTCCTGATCACCCCCCCCTACCCTCAGATCCACCCCAGACCCCCCCACCCCCCGTGTACTGTATACATCTATTCTCCCCTGTCAATCACCTGTCAATCACCCATCAATCATCCCGTCACCACCTTTCACTGCCACCCATCAGATCAGACCCTAAACTGCCTCTTGCGGGCATCTGATCACCCCAACACCATCAGATCACCCGCAGACCCGTCATATCACCCACAAAGTGCATTGTTTACATCTGATCTTCCCTCTAATCACTCCCTAATTACCCATCAATCACTACCTGTCAATATCTGTCAGCGCTATTTTATAGATTAGGTCCTTAACTGCCCTCTGGGGGCTCCTGATCACCCCCCCTACCCTCAGATAAACCCCAGACCCCCCTCCGTGCACTGTATACATCTATTCTCCCCTGTCAATCACCCATCAATCATCCCGTCACCACCTTTCACTGCCACCCATCTGATCAGACCCTAACCTGCCTCTTGCGGGCATCTGACCACCCCCACACCATCAGATCGCCCGCAGACCCACCGTCATATCACCACCAAGGTGCGTTGTTTACATCTGTTCTTCCCTCTAATCACCCATCAATCACCCTCTGTCACTGCTACCCATCAGATCAGACCCTAATCTGCCCCTTGCGGGCAACCAATCACCCGCCCACACCCTCAGATAGCCCCCCAGACCCCCTCTGCTCAACTCACCAGTGCATTGCTTGCATATATTCCCCCCTCTAATCACACCTTGAGACACCCATCAATCACCTCCTGTCACCCTCCTAGCACTCCTATCCATCATATCAGGCCCTAATCTGCCCCATTTTAGAAAGAAGACACCCCAAGGTGTTCTGTTAGGTGTAAGATGAGTTCATAGAAGATTTTATTTTTTGTCACAAGTTAGTGTAAAATGTCACTTTGTAAAAAAAAATAAAAAATTAAAAACACAATTTCCGCTAACTTGTGACAAAAAATAAAATCTTCTATGAACTCACCATACTCCTAACAGAATACCTTGGGGTGTCTTCTTTCTAAAATGGGGTCACTTGTGGGGTTCCTATACTGTCCTAGCATTTTAGGGGCCCTAAACCATTAGTAGTCGAGAAACCAAATGTCTCAAAATGACCTGTGAATAGGACGTTGGGCCCCTTAGCGCACCTAAGCTGCAAAAAAGTGCCACACATGTGGTATCGCTGTACTCAGGAGAAGTAGTATAATGTGTTTTAGAGTGTATTTTTACACATACCCATGCTGGGTGGGAGAAATATCGCTGTAAATGACAATTGTTTGTTTTTTTTTACACACAATTGTCCATTTACAGAGATATTGCTCCCACCCAGCATGAGTATGTGTAAAAATACACCCAAAAACACATTATACTACTTCTCCTGAGTACGGCGATACCACATGTGTGACACTTTTTTGCAGCCTAGGTGCGCTAAGGGGCCCAACGTCCTATTCACAGGTCATTTTGAGGCATTTGGTTTCTAGACTACTCCTCACGCTTTGGGGCCCCTAAAATGCCAGGGCAGTATAGGAACCCCACAAGTGACCCCATTTTAGAAAGAAGACACCCCAAGGTAGTCCGTTAGTTGTATGGTTAGTTCATAGAAGATTTTATTTTTTGCCACAAGTTAGTGGAAAATGACACTTTGTGAAAAAAAAAAACAATAAAAATCAATTTCCGCTAACTTGTGACAAGAAATAAAATCTTCTATGAACTCACCATACTTCTAACAGAATACCTTGGGGTTTCTTCTTTCTAAAATGGGGTCACTTGTGGGGTTCCAATACTGCCCTGGCATTTTAGGGGCCCTAAAGCGTGAGGAGTAGTCTAGAAACCAAATGCTTCAAAATGACCTGTGAAATCCTAAAGGTACTCATTGGACTTTGGGCGCCTTAGCGCACCTAGGCTGCAAAAAAAGTGTCACACATGTGGTATCGCCATACTCAGGAGAAGTAGTATAATGTGTTTTGGGGTGTATTTTTACACATACCCATGCTGGGTGGGAGAAACATCTCTGTAAATGGACAATTGTGTGTAAAAAAAATATCAAAAAAATGTAATTTACAGAGATATTTCTCCCACCCAGCATGGGTATGTGTAAAAATACACCCCAAAACACATTATACTACTTCTCCTGAGTACGGCAATACCACGTGTGACCCCTTTTTACAGCCTAGGTGCGCTAAGGGGCCCAACGTCCTATGAGCAACTTTAGGCTTTACAGGGGTGCTTACAATTAAGCACTCCCAAAATGCCAGGACAGTAAACACACCCCACAAATGACCCCATTTTGGAAAGTAGACACTTCAAGGTATTCAGAGAGGGGCATGGTGAGTCCAAGGCAGATTTCTTTTTTTTTGTCACAAGTTAGCAGAAATGGAAACTTTTTTTTGGTTTTATTTTTTTGTTTCAAAGTGTCATTTTCCGCTAACTTGTGACAAAAAATAAAATCTTCTATGAATTTACCATGCCTTTCAGTGAATACTTTGGGACGTCTTCTTTCCAAAATGGGGTCATTTGGGGGGTATTTATACTATCCTGGAATTTTAGCACCTCATGAAACATGACAGGTGCTCAGAAAAGTCAGAGATGCTTCAAAATGGGAAAATTCACGTTTTGCACCACAGTTTGTAAACGCTATAACTTTTACCCAAACCAATAAATATACACTGAATGTTGTTTTTTTTATTAAAGACATGTAGCACAATAAATTTGGACAAAAATGTATACAGAAATTTTACCTTATTTCACAAATTGTATCACAGAGAGTTAAAAAAAAAATCCTTTTTTTTGACAAAATTCATGTCTTTTTTGATGAATATAATAAAAACTAAAAATCGCAGCAGCAATCAAATAGCACCAAAAGAAAGCTGTATTAGTGACAAGAAAAGGAGGGAAAATTCATTTAGATAGTAGGTTGTATGACCGAGCAATAAACCGTGAAAGCTGCAGTGGTCTGAATGGGAAAAAAAAAAAAGGCTCTGGTCCTTAAGGGGTAGAAAGACTGTGGTCCTCAAGTGGTTAAGCAGGCAGCCGGTACAAATTCTGTGTCTGCGAAATGTTTACAATTCTGTGCTGATCAGCTAGCCTTTGTGTTCACAGACATATTTAAAACATCTCTGGAACTCTCAATGGTCCCTGCCTGTTTTACCCACTTGAGGACCGTGGGCTTTACCCCCCCCTTAAGGACCCGACCCTTTTTTTTCCATTCAGACCACTGCAGCTTTCACGGTTTATTGCTCACTCATACAACCTACCACCTGAATGAATTTTGGCTCCTTTTCTTGTCACTAATAAAGCTTTCTTTTGGTGCTATGAGATTGCTGCTGCAATTTTTACTTTTTATTATATTCATCAAAAAAGACATGAATTTTGTCAAAAAAATGATTTTTTTAACTTTCTGTGCTGACATTTTTCAAATAAAGTAAAATTTCTGTATACATGCAGCACGAAAAATGTGGACAAACATGTTTTTGATAAAAAAAAAACCCATTTAGCCTATATTTATTGGTTTGGGTAAAAGTTATAGCGTTTACAAACTATGGTGCAAAAAGTGAATTTTCCCATTTTGTAGCATCATATGACTTTTCTGACCACCTGTCATGTTTCATGAGGGGCTAGAATTCCAGGATAGTATAAATACCCCCCAAATGACCCCATTTTGGAAAGAAGACATCCCAAAGTATTCACTGAGAGGCATAGTGAGTTCATAGAAGATATTATTTTTTGTCACAAGTTAGCAGAAAATGACACTTTGTGACAAAAAAAGAAAAAAAAAAAAAGGTTCCATTTCTGCTAACTTGCGACAAAAAAAAATGAAATCTGCCAGGGACTCACTATGCTCCTCTCTGATTACCTTGAAGTGTCTACTTTCCAAAATGGGGTAATTTGTGGGGTGAGTTTACTGTCCTTGCATTTTGGGAGGTGCCTAATTGTAAGCACCCCTTACATAGTTACATAGTTATTTTGGTTGAAAAAAGACATACGTCCATCGAGTTCAACCAGTATAAAGTACAACACCAGCCTGCTCCCTCACATATCCCTGTTGATCCAGAGGAAGGCGAAAAAACCCTTACAAGGCATGGTCCAATTAGCCCCTAAAGGGAAAAATTCCTTCCCGACTCCAGATGGCAATCAGATAAAATCCCTGGATCAACATCATTAGGCATTACCTAGTAATTGTAGCCATGGATGTCTTTCAACGCAAGGAAAGCATCTAAGCCCCCTTTAAATGCAGGTATAGAGTTTGCCATAACGACTTCCTGTGGCAATGCATTCCACATCTTAATCACTCTTACTGTAAAGAACCCTTTTCTAAATAAATGGCTAAAACATTTTTCCTCCATGCGCAGATCATGTCCTCTAGTCCTTTGAGAAGGCCTAGGGACAAAAAGCTCATCCGCCAAGGTATTATATTGCCCTCTGATGTATTTATACATGTTAATTAGATCCCCTCTAAGGCGTCTTTTCTCTAGACTAAATAAACCCAGTTTATCTAACCTTTCACGATAAGTGAGACCTTCCATCCCACGCATCAATTTTGTTGCTCGTCTCTGCACCTGCTCTAAAACTGCAATATCTTTTTTGTAATGTGGTGCCCAGAACTGAATTCCATATTCCAGATGTGGCCTTACTAGAGAGTTAAACAGGGGCAATATTATGCTAGCATCTCGAGTTTTTATTTCCCTTTTAATGCATCCCAAAATTTTGTTAGCTTTAGCTGCAGCTGCTTGGCATTGAGTACGATTATTTAACTTGTTGTCAATGAGTACTCCTAAGTCCTTCTCCAAGTTTGATGTCCCCAACTGTATCCCATTTATTTTGTATGGTGCTAGACCATTAGTACGTCCAAAATGCATGACCTTACATTTGTCAACATTGAATTTCATCTGCCATGTATGTGCCCATATAGCCATCCTATCCAGATCCTGTTGCAATATGACACTATCTTCCTGAGAGTTAATGATTCTGCACAATTTTGTATCATCTGCAAAAATAGCAACATTGCTCACTACTGCATCTACTAGGTCATTAATAAAAAAATTGAAGAGCACTGGACCCAGAACAGACCCCTGTGGGACCCCACTGCTAACAGTCTCCCATTTTGAGTATGATCCATTGACCACAACTCTTTGTTTTCTGTCCATTAGCCAGTTCCCTATCCATGAACACAGACTCTTCCCCAGTCCTTGCATCCTCAACTTTTGCACCAGACTTTTGTGGGGAACAGTGTCGAAGGCCTTTGCAAAGTCCAAGTATATCACATCTACAGCATTCCCAATATCCATATTAGCATTCACTACCTCATAAAAGCTGAGCATGTTAGTCAAACAGGACCTGTCTTTAGTAAACCCATGTTGATGCTGAGAAATAAGATTATTTTCTACTATGAAGTCATGTATAGTATCTCTTAGTAACCCCTCAAATAGTTTGCATACAACTGATGTTAAACTTACAGGTCTATAATTTCCTGGATCAGATTTTTTGCCCTTCTTAAATAATGGGAAAACGTGGGCTGTACGCCAATCCACTGGGACTCTGCCAGTTGCAAGAGAGTCACAAAAGATAAGATAAAGGGGTTTATCTATAACTGAACTTAATTCCCTTAGGACCCGAGGATGCATGCCATCCGGGCCAGGTGCCTTGTCTATTTTTAATTTATTTAGTCTTGCCTTCACTTCTTCCTGCGTTAAGTATTTAATATTACAGTTAGAAGATTGAGACTCTTCCGCCTCTGTAGTTTGCAACAGTGCTGTTTCTTTTGTGAAGACAGAAGCAAAGAAAGCATTTAATAACTCTGCCTTACCTTGGTCATCCACCATTGAGTTCCCATCCTCATCCTTTAGGAGTCCTATACAGTCAACCTTTCTTTTTTTAGAGTTAATGTACTTGTAAAACTTTTTTGGGTTAGATTTGATATCCTTAGCGATTTGTTTTTCAGCTTCAATCTTTGCCTGCCTAATTTCTTTTTTACAATTTTTATTGCACTCCTTATAATTGCTTAGTGCAGCCTCTGTCCCCTCCTGTTTTAAGACCTTATAGGCATTCTTTTTCCTCTTCATTTTATCTTTAACCTTTCTATTCATCCATAGAGGCCTTTTTTTATTCCTAGACATTTTGTTTCCATATGGGATATACATACTACAGTATTGATTGAGTATACGTTTAAAAGCTTGCCATTTCCCTTCAGTGTCTTCCCCTTGTAGTACATTATCCCAGTTCACCAAACTTAGTGCCTGCCTAATTTGAGTGAACTTTGCTTTTCTAAAGTTCATAGTTTTAGTGGTCCCGCTGCCCCGTGGCCTATCAGTCACCAGCTCAAACGTTATCATGTTGTGATCACTATTTCCCAAATGTTCTTGAACCTGCACATTTAATACATTATCTGGTCTATTAGAAATGATCAGATCCAGTAACGCATTCCCCCTAGTTGGTTCAGTTACCATTTGAGTCAAGTAATTGTCCTGTAGTGCTGCCAGAAATCTGCTGCTTTTACCAGAATGGGTAGCCTCAATACTCCAGTCAATGTCTGGAAAGTTGAAGTCACCCATAATTATGACCTCATTTTTACCTGCAGCTTTTTCAATCTGCTGTAGTAATCGCAGTTCTGCAGCTTCATTAATAAGAGGTGGCCTGTAGCATACCCCAATAAGCAATTGGCAACTTTTATTTCCACCATGAATATTTACCCAAACGGACTCCACATCTTCGCAATCTTCCTCCATCTCATCGTTGAGGACAGCTGTAAGAGAATTCTTAACAAAGAGACAAACCCCTCCACCTTTTTTCCCTGTTCTATCCCTCCTAAACACATTGTATCCTTTTAAATTAGCTATCCAGTCATGGCTTTCATCCATCCATGTCTCGGTTATTCCCACAATGTCATAGCCTTTGTCATTCAGAATGAACTCTAGTTCGTCTATTTTATTTGCAAGGCTCCGAGCATTGGTTACCATGCACTTTGTATTTTTACCACCACATTTACCAATTTTGTTTACATGAAATTGGCTACTTGAATTTTTACCAACCTCCTTAATCTTTACACTGTCCCCACCCCCCTCTCCACCCTCCATATTGATAGGTTCCCACTGTCTTTTTACCTCATCTTGTCTATGTATTGAGACTTTATCCTCCCGCCTCCCCCCAGATCCTAGTTTAAAATCTCCTCCAACCGTTTAGCCATCTTCTCCCCCAATGCAGCTGCACCCTCCCCATTAAGGTGCAGCCCATCCCTGCTGTAGAACCTGTAGCCGACTGCAAAGTCTGCCCAGTTCTCCAGGAACCCAAACCCTTCCTTCCTACACCAATTTCTCAGCCACTTATTTAACTCCCTAAGCTCCCTCTGTCTCTCAGATGTAGCACGTGGCACTGGCAGTATTTCAAAAAACACCACCTTGGAGGTCCTTGCTTTAAGTTTATCTCCAAGTACCTGAAAATCATTTTTGAGGACCTTCCATCTCCCACTAACTTTGTCATTGGTGCCAATGTGTACCATGACAGCCGGGTCTTCCCCAGCCCCACCCAGTAATCTGTCAATTCTTTCCGCTACATGCCGAACCCGAGCACCCGGGAGGCAACAGACTGTACGGCATTCGCGGTTTCTTCGACAGATTACCCTATCTGTGCGCCTAATAATTGAATCCCCTACCACCAGTACCTGTCTAGCCTTAGCTGCACTCCTATTCCCTTTCTCGTTACAGCAGTCTGCCCCTTGGTTGCTAAGAAGCACATCCTGCTGCAGCATTGCTACTCCTGAATCATCCTCCCCAATATTACGCAAACAAGCATACTTATTAGTGAGGGACAACTCGGGACTAGCCTCCCTGCCACTTTTTCCCCTACCCCTTCTAACTGTGACCCAACTAGCGGCTGCCTCTGCTTCTTGGTCCGGCTGTACTCCACCCTCCTCATCTTCAACCCCTGTAAAGCCTAAAGGTGCTCATTGGACTTTGGGCCCCTTAGCGCAGTTAGGCTGCAAAAAAGTGCCACACATGTGGCATTGCCGTACTCAGGAGAAGTAGTATAATGTGTTTTGGGGTGTATTTTTACACATACCCATACTGGGTGGGAGAAATCTCTCTGTAAATGACAATTTTTGATTTTTTTTTTACACACAATTGTCCATTTACAGAGAGATTTCTCCCACTCAGCATGGGTATGTGTAAAAATACACCCCAAAACACATTATACTACTTCTCCTGAGTACGGCGATACCACATGTGTGGCACTTTTTCGCACCCTAACTGCGCTAAGGGGCCCAAAGTCCATTGAGTACCTTTAGGATTTCACGGGTCATTTTTGTTTCAAGACTACTCCTCACGGTTTAGGGCCCCTAAAATGCCAGGGCAGTATAGGAACCCCACTAATGACCCCATTTTAGAAAGAAGACACCCCAAGGTATTCTGTTAGGAGTATGGCGAGTTCATAGAAGATTTTATTTTTAGTCACAAGTTAGTGGAAATTGACACTTTGTGAAAAAAAACAATAAAAATCAATTTCCGCTAACTTTTGACAAAAATTAAAATCTTCTATGAACTCGTCAAACACCTAACAGAATACCTTGGGGTGTCTTTTTTCTAAAATGGGGTCACTTGTGGGGTTCCTATACCGTCCTGGCATTTTACGGGCCCAAAACCGTGAGTAGTCTGGAAACAAAATGTCTCAAAATGACTGTTCAGGGGTGTCACAGGAGGCCCTAGTGGTCAGACCGCAAATGGCCTTCCAAACGGTGCCAGCGCACGGATCGTGCGAACTCTAGTCGCAGTCAATGCGCAGGAACCGTTGGGGAGCCTGGGAGGTACGGTAATTACAACTTACACACGACTCCAGGGTATAACTGCCACCACCACTGATATGGGCCAGTGGACCCGACTGCCTGACTGATCCTGCGAATAAAAACGGTTAAAACACGCTGTATTCTGTCTAGCCAACAACAAACAATAGTAGCGTCTCTTCAGAGACCTGGGATCAGTTTCTGTGTATGCTGAATAATAGGGTAGCTAGAACAACAACTGACAATAGCATCGGTTTATTGAAAGCAATATAAATAATTAATATATACAGACAATTATTAAAATCAACAATTATTAAAACAGTAAATAGCCAGTATGAAATAAAAGGGAGAAAATACTTAGGATTTTGTGGAAATATGTCAGTTCTGGGAAAACTTGTAGAGTTCCTTTTGTTCAGTTCCAGCAAAGTTTAAAATCCACGCAAACATGGAAAATGTCCTTTGTTCCAGTTTACAGAAGATGGCCGCCAACCATGTGTCCTCTGGCTGGCAATGTGCTCTCAGGAAGGTGGAATTTGGAGGGCTGAAGCCCGCCTGCTGGCCATGTGCTTTTGATGAAGCTGGTTTGGGGGTGTGGCAATGCCGGCCCCCTCTGAGTTACCAACAAATGACAGTTCATTCCCTCTGAGAGATTTTAGGGCTAAACTTATGAAATGCTGTAACGCCTGAACCATACACGTTATATTTAGGGGGGTAAGAGATTCATAGTTGTCGGAAAATACAGATTATTATGACATCAGACATGGCTAAGCCAGCGGGTCAGGCTCCTGAGAAGATTCATATCTCAATAACCGAACGGGCTATCCCAATGAATTTCATATCAGCACGATGGCCAGATTTTACCGAACAAGACGATATGAATTTTATAGCTGTGCGACATATGGTTTTCGTATACCGACAGGAAATCATACCACCCCAGTTTTTCTTATGGCCCGTGCTCAGTGCCGGATCGGCTGGCTTTCTAAGGCCCCCCCTGTGGAGCCAGCTTCCTGGTCCTTTTCATGGGGACATCTGCTGTAGGGGGAATGAGCTAGGCCCTGCAGGGAATCTGGCCACGTGCGACATTCCTGAGGGGTGATGGAAATGCTTTGGTCACAGGGGAACAGATCTCTGGATTAAAAAACACAAAAGTGTAGTTTTCTGATCGCTTGCACGACTGCACAGATCCGACAGGGAGCGATCAGGAAATTGACTGTGAATTCTCTAGATTCACCTGCGTGTCTCACGGCTATTCCGTGACACCTCCCTTTCCTGATGCTGTGATGGGGGTTGTCAGCAAGACATCCTCCGTAGCGGCCATTGGCGCTGTTGGGTCTAGTTCCCCCTGACACCGGGACAGCCCATCGGCGTTTTGGTGTCGGCTGCCTGCTTTGTGTTGGATCGTAAAGTCGTACTGTTGCAATGACAGGCTCCACCGAAGAAGCTTGCCATTGGTCCCAGCAGTACGGTATAGCCAACTGAGGGGGTTATGGTCGGTAATGATCGTGAAGGAGCGGCCGTACAGATACGATTGTATTTTCTGTAGGGCCCACGCGATCGCTAGGCACTCCATTTCAGTTGTGGAGTAGGCTACCTCTCGGGGCAGGAGCTTCCAGCTCAGGTAGAGGATAGGGTGTTCATCTCCCCTTCCATCCACCTGGTTGAGGACTGCAGCGAGACCGTAGTCAGAGGCATCGGTTTGCACAACAAACCGACTACTGAAATCTGGGGCTTGAAGCACAGGGGCGCTTGCGAGTGCCTGCTTCAAGGCTTGGAAGGCGTTCTCGCAAGCGGGGGTCCAGCTAACAACCTTGGGGTGTTTCTTGCTAGTGGCATCGGTCAGGGGCTTCGCTAGGTTACTATAGGCTGGAACAAATTTCCTATAGTTGCCGGCGGTCCCCAGGAACGCCTGGACCTGCTTTTTCGTGATAGGCCGAGGCCATGCCAGGATGGCGTCCACCTTTTCCGTGTCAGGTTTCAGGGTGTTACCCCCCACCCGGTGACCTAAGTATTGCACCTCGGTCATGCCAATCTGACACTTACTTGGCTTAACTGTCAGATTGGCTGCGGCCAGCCTTTCTAGTACCTGGGACAGGTGTTTGAGGTGTTCCTCCCAGGTGGGGCTGAAAACCGCAATGTCATCCAAGTACGCATCGTGAACTCGAAGAGGCCAAAAGGGGTGATGAAGGCCGACTTTTGCCTCGCGTTAGGTGCAAGTGGTATCTGCCAGTACCCCCGGCTCAGATCCATGATAGATAGGTACCTGGCGGACGCCAGCGTATCCACCAACTCATCGATGCGAGGCATGAGGTAGGCGTCTGTAGTGGTGATGGCGTTCAACTTCCTGTAGTCCACGCAGAACCGAGTTGTCTGGTCCTTCTTGGGGACCAGGACAACAGGGGCTGCCCAGGCACTACAGGACTTTTGAACCACCCCTAGCTCCAGCATCTCCCTCATCTCTTTCTGCATGTCCGCTTGCACCTTTGGGGAGACGCGGTAAGTGGATTGCCTGATGGGGGGATGGGTGCCCGTATCTACCCTATGCACTGCCAGACCGGTCCGCCCCGGGACACCGGAGGTGTGCTGGTACGGACCCAGCACCTCCTGCAACTGCTCTTGTTGGGACGAGGAGAGTTGTGGGTTGACGCTTAGGTCGCTGTCCACATCTCGTATGTCGGCCAGCAGGTCTAACAGGGGGTCTGCCTCTCCCTGCTCTAACCGGCTGCACACTAGGAGCACATACTTGGTCCTGTCATGGTGGGCCTTCAGCATGTTGACATGAAAGCTTTTCTGTTTCCTGCCTCCCATGTTCACCAGATATGTCAGAGGGTTTAATCGTTGCACTATAGTGTAGGGTCCCTCCCAGGCCGCTTGCAGCTTGTTCTGCCTCACTGGAAGAAGGGCATACACTTTGTCACCTACTTCAAATGACCTCTCTCCAGCAGTGCGGTCATACCAGAGTTTTTGTTTGGCCTGGGCCTGGGCCATGTTTTCCGTTACCATTTCCGTGAGGGACTCCATCTTGTCCCTGAACTTGAGAACATAATCAACTACAGAGACATCTGTGGGGTCCCCCTTGCCCTCCCACGTCTCCCGCATCAATTGTAGGAGTCCTCGGACATTCCTACCATACAGGAGCTCGAACGGGGAGAACCCGGTAGATTCCTGCGGCACCTCCCTGTATGCAAACAACAGATGAGGCAGGTATCGTTCCCAGTCCCCACCTTGCGACTCAACAAACGTGGTCAGCATTTGCTTCAGCGACCCGTTGAACCCTTCACACAGTCCATTGGTCTGCGGGTGGAAGGGACTGGAGACAATGTGCGTCATCTGTATCTTTTTGCACAGGGCCTTCATGAGTCCGGACATAAACTGGGTCCCCTGATCAGAGAGCATCTCTGCAGGGAACCCGACTCGGGAGAAAATGTTAAGTAGCGCGTCGGCTACCTTGTCCGCCCTTAGGGAGGAAAGTGCCATGGCCTCAGGATAGTGGGTGGCGTAATCTACCACTGTCAGGATGTACCTTTTGCCACTGCTGCTGGGAGTGGGCAACGGTCCAATTATGTCGACTGCCACTCTGTGAAAGGGCTCACCCATGATTGGCAGTGGACACAAGGGAGCTTTGCGGGGATTCCCAGCTCTTTTTACCTTTTGGCAAATGGTACATGAGCGGCAGTAGTTAGTCACATCTATCCGCATTCGAGGCCAGTAGAAATGTCCCTGGATACGATCAAGCGTCCTGTGGATCCCCAAGTGCCCGGCCAGGGGAATGTCATGTGCGGATTTCAGCACATGCCCCCGGAAGGCACTGGGTACCACAAGCAACTTGGTACCCATCCTCATTTCACCTTCGGTGGGGTGTACAGGCTCACTGTACAACTTCCCACCTTCCCAGTATACCTTGAATGTAGCCTCGTCTGTGAGGGGCTCAGAAGCCTGTCTTCTGAGGGCCTCAAGGCTAGGGTCAGTCTGGAGTGCTTGCACAAATGCAGCACTCTCACTCTCAGCCAGCTGGCCCGTGGCATATGAGGTTAGTGGCTGAAGGGTACCATCCCTGTGGTCAGAGGAGGGGGAGGAGGCCGGAACCTCCTCCACCTGTTCAGAGCTCAGGTTCTGAGCAGTACGGCTGCGTGTTACCGCTAGCACAGGTATGCCTTCAGAATGGCACATATTGGCATTACCTACATCATTGTTACAAGCATTAATAACAGTAACAGGAACATTTTCATCACAGACAGTTGGTACATCAAACACAGGCACCCTTGAACTGGGCACGTTCAACCCACCTCCCCCCTGTTCTTGCCCCTGGGTGCAAAGTACCTGGGTGTGGGCAGAGAGTCCGTCTCCATCCTGGCATTCCACAGGGCTTGGTGCAGGTTCATAGTACGACCCCAGCGTGCCCAAGTCGGTCCCCAGCAAAACAGGGACCAGCAGTTGGTCCAGGATCCCAACAACCTTCTCTTGAACTCCCACCCCCCAGTCAATGGACACCCGAGCTTGGGGAATGTGAGAAAGAGTGCCCCCCACTCCAGTGAGGGTGAGGTACTTGTCAGGAATGATGTCCTCTGCGGGGACAAGGTGTGCACGCACCAGAGTGACATCTGCTCCCGTGTCACGGAAACCCGTGACAAGCTGGTCATTCACAGTAACCAGCTGGTGATTGCTGGTGATGGGGGAGTTCCCTGCCCCCTTGGCAAACATCATGTTGGATGCGGCTCCTGGTTGGGGTACACTGGCGGGGGGTGTCTGCCGCAGGCGAGGTGCAGGTGGTCCAGGGGTTGGGGTGGTCTGCCTCCGCTCCGGACAGGTGAACTTCATGTGTCCCGTCTTGTGGCAGTAGTGACAGGTGACCTCTCCAGGGGCTGCAGGCCTGGGTGCAGCAGCTGCGCTGGGTGGCCTCGGTGGCTGACGGCTCACAGGGGCAGGAGAGTCTGCCGGGGTATTGGGCTGACCTCCTCTAGAGCTGGATGGGACAGTTCTGCGTGTATCAGACACCCGGGTAGTTGCAAAGGTCTCAGCAAGGTCTGCAGCGACAGTTGCTGACGCAGGCTTGCGCTCCAGCACAAACTGTCTTACATCAGCAGGGCAAATGTTCAGAAATTGTTCGAGGACTATCAAGTCCTCCAGGACACCATAAGACCCTTTGGTGAGGCCTAGAGTCCACTGGCGGAGTGTGGTGAGCAAGCTGCTGACCACATTTCGGTACGAATCAGAAGACTTTTTCTGCCAGGCCCTGAACTTTTTGCGATAGGCTTCTGGCGTCAACTGGTACTTAGTAATTATTGCGTCTTTTATAGCGGCATAATCATTATCTTTCTCCGCAGGTAATTCTGTGAAAGCATCAAGCGCTTTGTAGCGCAGCAAAGGTGTCAGATGTCTGGCCCACTGGTCTTGGGACAGATGATACTGACGGCATGCTTTTTCAAAAGATCGAAAAACAAGTCAATGTCTGTGTCTTTTTCAATATTAGCAAATTTAAATTTTGCACTTACGGGTGGTGCAGCTCCTTCAGCAGGGAGGCTGGGCGGTGAACTCGAACTGGCCTGTTGCACTTTTGCCAAGTTTAGCTCATGCTGTCGTTGGAGCTCCCGTTCCGTAGCAGCCCTCTCCGCGTGGCGTTCTGCAGATTGGCGCTCCTCACGCATGTACTGCAGGTACTTGTCCAGGTCAGTCTCCATCAGCTTTCGTAATGCCTGCTGCATTACCAGGTCAGCACCCATGGACAGTCCAGTACTGACCAGTTCCAGGCGAGTACTTTCAGAAACTCTGGGATTGGGGTCCACACTGACAGTCTCTGGCGTAACTGTTGCAACAGGGCCCGCAGGATGCTCAACCTCTGTACGCGCAGAATCTTCAGTCTCTGGTTCCCCTTGTCTTGGGTCAGATGGGCCGGCGTCTACCTCAGCAGACACATCCAGCTCCCGCAGTTGCTGGGTATCCCATTGAAACAAGTCCGTTACCAGGTCCTGTTGTTTCCTGCGGCCGACGTCAATGCCTCTCGCTTGGCAAAGATATTGCAGGTCTGACAGGCACATGTTCTTGTAGTTCCCAGACATTTCCATGCCAAATAAACTAAAACTTTTGGGGAGGGGTACTGGCTACACAGTCTCTCTGTATATATAAAAAATATATTGCCTTCCAGCTACACCAACGAATTAGTTCGTTTCTGGATAGCGCTAGCGCAAGCTTAGATACTTTTCAGCACAACACAGGTCCCAACCGCTGCCTAACACTGTCACAGGAGGCCCTAGTGGTCAGACCGCAAATGGCCTTCCAAACGGTGCCAGCGCACGGATCGTGCGAACTCTGGTCGCAGTCAATGCGCAGGAACCGTTGGGAACAAACCAGAAGGGAGCCTGGGAGGTACGGTAATTACAACTTACACACGACTCCAGGGTATAACTACCACCACCACTGATATGGGCCAGTGGACCCGACTGCCTGACTGATCCTGCGAATAAAAACGGTTAAAACACGCTGTATTCTGTCTAGCCAACAACAAACAATAGTAGCGTCTCTTCAGAGACCTGGGATCAGTTTCTGTGTATGCTGAATAATAGGGTAGCTAGAACAACAACTGACAATAGCGTCGGTTTATTGAAAGCAATATAAATAATATATACAGACAATTATTAAAATCAACAATTATTAAAACAGTAATAGCCAGTATGAAATAAAAGGGAGAAAATACTTAGGATTTTGTGGAAATATGTCAGTTCTGGGAAAACTTGTAGAGTTCCTTTTGTTCAGTTCCAGCAAAGTTTAAAATCCACGCAAACATGGAAAATGTCCTTTGTTCCAGGTTACAGAAGATGGCCGCCAACCATGTGTCCTCTGGCTGGCAATGTGCTCTCAGGAAGGTGGAATTTGGAGGACTGAAGCCCGCCTGCTGGCCATGTGCTTTTGATGAAGCTGGTTTGGGGGTGTGGCAATGCCGGCCCCCTCTGAGTTACCAACAAATGACAGTTCATTCCCTCTGAGAGATTTTAGGGCTAAACTTATGAAATGCTGTAACGCCTGAACCATACACGTTATATTTAGGAGGGTAAGAGATTCATAGTTGTCGGAAAATACAGATTAATACGACATCAGACATGGCTAAGCCAGTGGGTCAGGCTCCTGAGAAGATTCATATCACAATAACCGAACGGGCTATCCCAATGAATTTCATATCAGCACGATGGCCAGATTTTACCGAACAAGACGATATGAATTTTATAGCTGTGCGACATACGGTTTTGGTATACCGACAGGAAATCATACCACCCCTGTTTTTCTTATGGCCCGTGCTCAGTGCCGGATCGGCTGGCTTTCTATGCCCCCCCCCCCTGTGGAGCCAGCTTCCTGGTCCTTTTCATGGGGACATCTGCTGTAGGGGGAATGAGCTAGGCCCTGCAGGGAATCTGGCCACGTGCGACATTCCTGAGGGGTGATGGAAATGCTTTGGTCACAGGGGAACAGATCTCTGGATTAAAAAACACAAAAGTGTAGTTTTCTGATCGCTTGCACGACTGCACAGATCCGACAGGGAGCGATCAGGAAATTGACTGTGAATTCTCTAGATTCACCTGCGTGTCTCACGGCTATTCAGTGACAAGGGGTATAAGCATCTGCAAATTTTGATGACAGGTGGTCTATGAGGAGGCGAATTTTGTGGAACCGGTCATAAGCAGGGTGGCCTTTTAGATGACAGGTTGTATTGGGCCTGGTCTGATGGATAGGAGTGCTAGGGGGTGACAGGAGGTGATTGATGGGTGTCTCAAGGTGTGATTAGAGGGGGGAATAGATGACAGCAATGCACTGGCGAGGTGATCAGGGCTGGGTTCTGAGGGCGTTCTGAGGGTGTGGGCGGGTGATTGAGTGCCCTAGGGGCAGATATGGATCTAATCTGATGGGTAGCAGTGACAGGGGGTGATTGATGGGTAATTAGTGGGTGTTTAGGGTAGAGAACAGATGTAAACACTGCACTTGGGAGGTGATCTGACGTCGTATTTGCGGGCGATCTATTGGTGTGGGTGGGTGATCAGATTGCCCGCAAGGGGCAGCTTAGGGGCTGATTGATGGGTGGCAGTGACAGGGGGTGATTGATGGGTGGCAGTGACAGGGGGTGATTGATTTGTGATTGACAGGTGATTGACAGGTGATCAGTGGGTTATTACAGGAAAGAACAGATGTAAATATTGCACTGGCGAATTGATAAGGGGGGGGTCTGAGGACAATCTGAGCGTGTAGGCGGGTGATTGGGTGCCCGCAAGGGGCAGATTAGGGTCTGATCTGATGGGTAACAGTGACAGGTGGTGATAGGGGGTGATTGATGGGTGATTAGTGGGTGTTTAGGGTAGATAACAGATGTAAACACTGCACTTGGGAGGTGATCTGACATCGGATCTGCGGGCGATCTATTGGTGTGGGTGGGTGATCAGATTGCCCGCAAGGGGCAGGTTAGGGGCTGATTGATGGGTGGCAGTGACAGGGGGTGATTGATGGGTGGCAGTGACAGGGGGTGATTGATTTGTGATTGACAGGTGATCAGTGGGTTATTACAGGGAAGAACAGATGTAAATATTGCACTGGCGAATTGATAAGGGGGGGTCTGAGGGCAATCTGAGCGTGTAGGCGGGTGATTGGGTGCCCGCAATGGGCAGAGTGGTGGGGGGGGGGGTGATCAGGAGTCTCCAGGGTGCAGTTAGGGACCTAATAAAAAAAATAGCGTTTACAGATAGTGACAGGGAGTGATTGATGGGTGATTGGGTGCAAACAGGGGTCTGGGGGGGGGGGGTCTGAGGGGTGCTGTGGGCGATCAGGGGGCGGGGGAAATCAGTGTGCTTGGGTGCAGACTAGGGTGGCTGCAGCCTGCCCTGGTGGTCCCTCGGACACTGGGACCACCAGGGCAGGAGGCAGCCTGTATAATACACTTTGTATACATTACAAAGTGTATTATACACTTTGTATGCGGTGATCCGGGTGCTAGTAACCCGCCGGCGCTTCCCGAACGGCTGGCGGGTTACAGCGCGAGGGGGTGGAGCCAGTCCCCGGCGGAGGATCGCGCCACGAATGACGCGATCGCTCCGCTCATGCCCGTACAAGGACCGCCGCCTCTCGTACATGCGGCGGTCCTTGCGGGATCCACTTTCCGGCCGCCCATGTGCAGTGGGCGGTCGTTAAGTGGTTAAACGCTCAACCATTGTCCCAGTTTCTAAAAAATCAAAACTTACATGCTAAAGGAGTATAGGCTTGTTGCATTTACATCATTGGTCATGAAAGAATTTGAGAAACTGATAATGACTTACCTGAAATCTGGAGACAAAAAGGAGAAAAGCGCACACTGTAATTCTAGTAGGTGAGGGCTCTGGGCCCTATAGGAAAGGTCTCAACTGGTTGTCGAGGCTGGAGAAACATATATAGGTTTGCCAGCTTTAACGCTTGTGTCCCTTTTATGCCAGGGAACTGGCTTGCACGGATATCCTCATGGTCTCGGATGGTGATCCAGTCGGGATTCCATGGTGGTTATTCCCCGGCTATGAGTGTAGTAGTAGATAAAATCAGCTAGCAATGCAAGGCGGTGTTAGCCGTAATGATATTCAAAGGCTGTGTTTGAATTCTTTATTGCAACTAGTTTCCCAAGGGAGCACCCCTGCTTTATCAAGCATAAATACACTCTCATAACCGGGGAATCAGGCTCGTACCGGCCGAGCACAGAAAAACGTTTACACGCCCACCGCAGCGTGTTCCAAATAACCACTGTGGAATCCCGACCTGATCACCATCCAAGACCGTGAGGATATCCATGCGAGCCAGGCATAAGAAAAACACAAGCGTGACGGCTGGCAAACCTATATACAGTAGGTTTCTCCAGCCTCAACAACCAGGTGAGACCTTTCCTATAGGGTATAGAGCTCTCAACTAATAGTATCACAGTGTGTGTTTTTTCTCCTTTTTGTCTCCATATCCAGCACTGTTCTATACAGGTAGTAGCACCTGTGATACAAGAGAACCCGCAGATAGGCTCTCTGACCTTACTACCAGAATCCACAGATCTACTTACCTGAAATCTATCACAGATCACCTGCTGTTCTCTGCAATTTGCCTATAGGTCTAATAGGTCTGCAGATGATGCTGTAAACATGTCTGTATTATTTACTAGAGCATCTAGACTCCCTGGGATCCTATCAGCACAAAATTCAAGGACCGCCACTCATCTACTAGTATTCACTTTATTGTATCAAGGTTAAAATTAACAACAACGGACCCTCCAAAACCCCCCACCTATTAAAACCCCCAAAATCCACACTGGAAATTCCAAGGAGCGCTCCTGGTCACAACCATACTCAACCACCTACATTCATCCACCAAGGATTGATCAATCCACTAACTAGATGAATAGAGGCTAATATACTGATTTTCAGTCTGCGATGGCTCAGTCCACTTCAATACTTCACTCCGGAGTATAACTTCCAGATAGCTAATCCTGCAGTATGGATGCACAGTCCAGAGTTTTAATCTTCAATAACTGCAACATACTTCTGCATAGCTATGTCTTTTAACACTTCCTTATGTGAATATGAGTATACAGTCCCTCTTCTGAACACCATGCCAACATCTTACAACCTGGCTTCCGCTCGGCTGGATGATTTCCAAACAAAGTTTCCCTTCAGCATAAAGGTATTACCTTCCCGCCGCCGATTCAAATGGCAAGGACTTCCTTCTGCGGCGTCCCGCAGTATACAGGTACCTGTATTCGTGACTGTTTGCCAGCTGACCGTATATCACGCATCCCTTCGTATGGACGCCAGTGCTGCTCCTCGTGTCCAGCGTGTAGGCCACGCCCACATACGCGTTACGCCCACCAACGTGAGCTTCGTCAGTGTGATGACGCTGTGGCTGGGTGATAGTGGGAACACCCTCTTCCTTTTAAAAACATGAATGTCATATATCCACGCCTCTCTTTGGGTTCGCTTTGATTCTGCGCTCTAGGTGTTTTTTGCATGTCAGTTTCCCATACCTTGAATTTAAGGAGATGTAGTCCATATTTGTTCATATAGAGTCCCATAGGTTTTTTGTTATTCAATGCCTCATATCACTGCCTCTCATATGCACAGGATCTATTACTGTCAATGGTAAAGCTGTTTTCATACCTCATTCTTTAATAATTCTGTCATTATACCAGAATCATCACTCCTCCACATATGTGTGAGACTATCTTTCGCCCATCGATTTTTTCTCTTCCTCCACACACATAAATCTACAATTTTCAGTCATATATCCTTCTTGCATACTGCAATATACTTTTTTCATAATGTCAAGACGTAACATCCCTCTCATATCCTGTTTACACCTCTCTTTGCTGTTCTCACTCAGACATTGGCATCACACTTGTCTACACTTCCCAGCATCCCTGCAATCCAGACTTGTCCTAGTATGCCAATCCACCACTGCCAATCCCACTACTCATAGAGGGGGGCTAACTTGAGGAAGGTCTGGCTTAATCAAGGGCCAACCCTACCCATATTCTTTCAAAAAATGAACCAGATTTAGTTCTGAGTTTAACCCTCGTGGGATCAATGTTCCCAAAGTATAAATCCACCTATTCTCTATCTGATACAATAATTTTTCAAAGTCCCCACCCCTTGTGCTCCTTTTTGGTTTAATTATGCATTTGTACCTTAGACAGTCTGGATTGCTATCATGGAATACTGCGAAATGTGTACCCAATGGGCTTTTTTCATCGGCAGCAGCTATATTTCCTACATGCTCACCAATTCTTTCTTTTATCTTCCTTTTTGTTTTCCCTATATACTTCAGTCCACATGGGCAGGTAATCATGTAAATTACACCTTCTGAATTACAGTTCACAAAATTTCTGATGTCATACTTTTTGTTCCCCTTTGCATTCTCAAACACATTTGTTTTTTCTACTAACCTGCAATACCTGCAGGATCCACATGGGAACATCCCATTTGGGATGGGGCCTAAGAATCCCCTTCCCCAATTGGGATCAATACTTTTAGAGTGAACCTCAGCCCTCACCAAAGTGTCTTTAAGATTTGGGTCCCTCCGTGGAGTCAGCAACGGATATGGACCCACAATCTTCAACAGATCTGGGTCCAGACTTAACACATGCCAGTGCTTTTCAAGCACCTTCCTGAGCTGGGGCCAGTGAGACCCATATGTAGTTATGAATCTCACTTTCCCCTGCCCATCGTTTTTTCTTTTCTGTTTCTTTCTCAGAACGTCATCACGGTCAATTGCACCAACACGCTCTCTAGCATTGTCTAGAACCTGTTCAGGATATCCACGTTTCCTGAACCGTTCACACATTTTATTTACCTCTAGCCCAAACTCTTCCTCTTCCGAGCAATTTCGGCGTACCCTTACGAGCTGTCCATAGGGGATACCCCACTTTTGACTCCTTGGGTGAAAGCTTGAGGCATGAAGATATGTGTTTCCTGCCGTATCTTTTCTGAAAACAGTTGTCTGTAGTCTTTTGTCTTTCTTCCTTATCACATCTAAAAAAGATAACTTCTCGCTTTCTATACTGTATGTTACTCTTAAATTTTTAGAGTTTACATTTAAATCCTCCAAGAATATCTCCAGATTTTTCCTTGGTCCCCTCCAGACAAGGAAGACGTCGTCTATGTAACGAAGCCAGAGGGCAGCGTGCGCCCCAAACATGGGATGGGTATACACATCACCTCTTTCCCATGCCCCCAGATGCAAACATGCATATGCTGGTGCGCACGCTGCCCCCATCGACGTCCCCCTTGTCTGTCGGTACATAGACCTATCTGCCATGAAACAATTTTCCTGCAAGACTAACTTCAATAATTCAATTACTGTGCAATTTCTATTAGACATCCACCCTCTGTATTGTGCCAAGAAATACCCTACTGCCTCAATTCCCACCTCATGAGGGACTGAAGTATATAGGGATTCTATGTCTACACTCACTAACAAATCATCATCTTCCATTTGAAAATCTCTAATTAGGTTCAACAACTCAGTGGTGTCTTTGATAAAAGATGGTAACTCTTCCACTAAGCTCTTTAGGTTCTCGTCTATAAAGACCCCAACCTTTTCCAACGGTCCATCTATTGCAGCTACTATGGGCCTTCCCGGGGGATTGTCCCTATTTTTGTGAACTTTTGGTATTAGATACAGTACCGGGATTTTGTAATGTTGCAACTTCATAAAATTATATTCAGCTGCAGATATTGATCCCTCCTCCAAGGCCTGTTCTAAAATCTCATCTCTTTTCTTAATTATCCCTGGGAATGGGTTATCACGTAGCTTCGTGTATGTATCTTTGCAGTTAAGCTGTCTATTCATTTCTTCAAAATATGCTTCTTTACTCCATAGTACGATGTTTCCCCCCTTATCACTTCCTCGGATAATGATGTCATCTGCCTCTTTTAATTCAAGAACTGCCTGTCTCTCCAAGGGGGATAGGTTGTCAAACCTGGGTCCCCAATGTATAGATTCAAGATCTCGACTGACCAATTCAGAAAACACTTTAATGTTCTTATCCATGGAGAGTGGAGGCATGTATCTTGACCGTTTTTTGAGGTCTGAATAGACAACACCATTATCCTTACCTCCCTGCGACACCATGGGGATGGGGCTTCCTTCATCTATGAACCCTTCTAGATCCCTCAAAAGTGCCCATTCATTTTTTGAAAGAATATGGGTAGGGTCGGCCCTTGATTAAGCCAGACCTTCCTCAAGTTAGCCCCCCTCTATGAGTAGTGGGATTGGCAGTGGTGGATTGGCATACTAGGACAAGTCTGGATTGCAGGGATGCTGGGAAGTGTAGACAAGTGTAATGCCAATGTCTGAGTGAGAACAGCAAAGAGAGGTGTAAACAGGATATGAGAGGGATGTTACGTCTTGACATTATGAAAAAAGTATATTGCAGTATGCAAGAAGGATATATGACTGAAAATTGTAGATTTATGTGTGTGGAGGAAGAGAAAAAATCGATGGGCGAAAGATAGTCTCACACATATGTGGAGGAGTGATGATTCTGGTATAATGACAGAATTATTAAAGAATGAGGTATGAAAACAGCTTTACCATTGACAGTAATAGATCCTGTGCATATGAGAGGCAGTGATATGAGGCATTGAATAACAAAAAACCTATGGGACTCTATATGAACAAATATGGACTACATCTCCTTAAATTCAAGGTATGGGAAACTGACATGCAAAAAACACCTAGAGCGCAGAATCAAAGCGAACCCAAAGAGAGGCGTGGATATATGACATTCATGTTTTTAAAAGGAAGAGGGTGTTCCCACTATCACCCAGCCACAGCGTCATCACACTGACGAAGCTCACGTTGGTGGGCGTAACGCGTATGTGGGCGTGGCCTACACGCTGGACACGAGGAGCAGCACTGGTGTCCATACGAAGGGATGCGTGATATACGGTCAGCCGGCAAACAGTCACGAATACAGGTACCTGTATACTGCGGGACGCCGCAGAAGGAAGTCCTTGCCATTTGAATCGGCGGCGAGAAGGTAATACCTTTATGCTGAAGGGAAACTTTGTTTGGAAATCATCCAGCCGAGCGGAAGCCAGGTTGTAAGATGTTGGCATGGTGTTCAGAAGAGGGACTGTATACTCATATTCACATAAGGAAGTGTTAAAAGACATAGCTATGCAGAAGTATGTTGCAGTTATTGAAGATTAAAACTCTGGACTGTGCATCCATACTGCAGGATTAGCTATCTGGAAGTTATACTCCGGAGTGAAGTATTGAAGTGGACTGAGCCATCGCAGACTGAAAATCAGTATATTAGCCTCTAGTCATCTAGTTAGTGGATTGATCAATCCTTGGTGGATGAATGTAGGTGGTTGAGTATGGTTGTGACCAGGAGCGCCCCTTGGAATTTCCAGTGTGGATTTTGGGGGTTTTAATAGGTGGGGGGTTTTGGAGGGTCCGTTGTTGTTAATTTTAACCTTGATACAATAAAGTGAATACTAGTAGATGAGTGGCGGTCCTTGAATTTTGTGCTGATTGATTGATATTGGTCCTGCCTTCCCTCACATGGAATGAGGTTTACTAGTGGAATTACGATCTGTGCGCCAGATTAATTAATATTGCTTTCCCTGGGATCCTATGCCAGAATCTTATTTGTGGATTTTAGCTCTACAATCAATACCATAATACCATAACTGTTACAAAGCAAGCTTTCCCAACTATGCATTTCTGAATCCATCTACAAATGGATAAGCAATTTCTTGACCGACAGGAGACTGCAAGTAAGGCTAGGGAAATGCACATAAGCCTCTTTGATGGACAGCACAGAAGCACCCCAGGGCTGTGTGCTCTCCCCACTGCTTCACAACAGTAGTGGGACAGCTTTCCTCCTGGTGCAGCAGCAACAACTTGGAACTTAATTCTCTTAAAGAGGCCCAGAGACGAGATAACGATCAGCTCTTATACTTACCCGGGGCTTCCTCCCGCTTCATAAACACGTCTAAGCCCCACGCCGTCCCGCAGTGATCTCCGTTACCAGCCTCAGTGACGTCAGTCTGGGTCTACTCCGCATGTGTGGGAGGTCTGCGCATGTGCAGTATACCCTGACTGACATCGACTGAGGCTGGTAACAGAGATCACCACGGCTGAACGGCAGACAGCGGGAGGACAGTGTGAGACTTAGACGTGTTTATGGGGTGTAAGGAAGCCCCGGGTAAGTATAAGAGCTGCTCGTTATCTCGTCTCGGAGTCTCTTTAAGACCATGGAGAAGATAATAGACTTTAGAAGGACCCAGCACCTCCCCCTAACCATAAATTGATCTACAGTAACCAGAGTAAAATCATTCAAATTTCTTAGGTCCAAAATCTCCAACAACCTAAAATGGGACAACAATACTGTCTCCATCATCAAGAAAGTGCAACAGAGGATGTATCCACTACGGCAGCTGAAAAGGTTTAGCGTACCATGAAAAATTGATGCTGCAGTTCTACACTACGATCATCAAATCCATCATGACCTTATCTAGGACTATTTTTTCTGCTCTTGCTCAGTACTAGAAAAGGTGAGACTGCAGCGTATAAGCTACAGAAAGTATAGTTGTCTGTAGCTTACCTTCCCTGCAAGATCTTTAGGCTAACAGGCGCAGAAAGAGCAACCAAAATTGGCTATGACCCCTCTCCTGCTCACTCCATCTTCCAGCTTACGCCTTCAGGTGTGACATACCGGTCAGTCGCAACTAAAACATCCAGGCACAGGAACTGTTTCTTCCTTCAGGCAGTAGCCATGCTTAATGAAGCACCACGCTAGATCTGCTCGGACTTTATTATTA